>NC_035445.2:10872290-11172290 GCF_002127325.2 Helianthus annuus
GAATAAGACATCACACGTAACCGATTTGATCCGGAACTTGCCGTATAGTCCATATATATTAAAAAATGATGTATAATGGAAAAAACGGAAATTTTAGACTATTTATCGACGCGTTTGTGAATTAAAAACAATTTTAAAAAATTTAAAAAATGCCCAAAACGCCCCGCTATGGTCATAACGCGGCGTTTTGGACCCAAAGCGCCGCGCTATGGCCATAGCGGGGCGCTTTGGTCCCTCGTTATACACTGAAGCGGGGCATCATCCCCCCCACTTCACCCAAACACCAAAAACACACACAAAGGTGCGATCCTCACACACTCGAGTCGGATTCGAAGATATTTCGAGCTTTCAACCGCTAACAGGTGCGTTCTAAACCCCTTAATCGTTTCCTGGTTCGTTACATGTCGATTGTGATTTGTTGATTCGTTACATGTGATCAGATCCTGGATCTGTTCTTCAGATTGAAGAACCAAAGCGCCGCGCGAGGCCAAAGCGGGGCGCTTTGGTTCATGTTTATTATATTTTTAATTATTATTTGTTTAATTATTGTTTGTTTATTAATATTTGTTTAATTATTATTTGTTTATTAATATTTGTTTAATAATATTTGTTTAATTATTATTTGTTTAATATTATTTGTTTAATTATTATTTGTTTATTAATATTTGTTTAATTATTATTTGTTTATTAATATTTGTTTAATAATATTTGTTTAATTATTATTTGTTTAATATTATTTGTTTAATTATTTGTTTATTAATATTTGTTTAATTATTATTTGTTTATTAGTATTTGTTTAATATTTGTTTAATTATTATTTGTTTAATATTATTTGTTTAATTATTATTTTTAATTATTATTTGTTTAATATTTTTGTTTAATTATTATTTGTTTATTAATATTTGTTTAATTATTATTCGTTTAATATTATTTGTTTATTAATATTTGTTTAATTATTATTTGTTTAATTATTTATTTAATTATTATTTATTTAATATTATTTGTTTAATTAATATTATTATTTGATCAACGTGCAGGGATGGATTTATCCGACGAGGAGATTGAGCATATGGAGGCTGAGGGAATGGTGGGGGACGAGGAGGAGCTGACATGTCCGTATCTTCAGTTTCCGATGGGGTCACGGGCGAGGGGAGATGCGCTAGGTTGCGCACCATAGAGATTGGGGAGCACGTAGGCATAGACTGGGAGCTGCTATCTACCCTGGGAGAGGTCGAGCGGGCGCGTCAGATAGTTGGGCTAGATACTCCTTGGTCGCGCCTATTTGAGTTAGCGATGGAGGACTCGTACCCTGAGCTTACGGTCGAGTTTTGCTCTACGTTTACATACGCGCCGCATCCGGCGGATTACGTGGAGGACCCTGATTTTCCAGTCCACGAGGTTACATTCCGTCTCGCCGGTCAGTAGTTTGAGATGAGTGTGCGGGAGTTTGCTGTCCACACAGGTTTGTACACTGAGCCTGAGCTTGATACTGATTTATATACGCAGGCTGTTACGGATGGACAGGCAGACGCTTATCAGTTTCTGGAGGGTCATTTCCAGGGCTCCCTTTGGGAAATCCTGGCAAAAGGCCACCACCATTAGAGATCCCTTGTACCGATACCTCCACCATGTGATCGCGTCGACTATCGTGCCGCGGGGTTCCAGCAAGGAGAAGGTCAAACTCAGTGACCTTTTCTTTCTATACTGCCTACTACGCCGCCAGCCCTGCGATCTAGCAGCCAGCCTGGCAGAGTACTTTTCTACTGCATACCACCGGCAGCTCCGCAGATTTTTTCACACTGGCTCATTTATCACTGCCATTGCACGATCGCTAGGGATCGTGCCGAGCATGATCCGCTGCTGTCCGATCCGGTCCCGTCATCCAGGTTGGGCCGCGCGTCAGTAGCCGCTATGCAGATCACCCGTACCTTTGATGTCGGTCTGAGGTTCAGGGGTGCTGACGGGCTGATTTGGCAGCCAGAGGTGTTGCCGGATGTCATCCCGGTTGTTATTGAGGTGAGGCCTGGGGTGTTAGCCCCTCCTGATGTTCAGCGGGCCGCTCGGCGGGCTCAGCTACAGGCTCTGGGCATCAATGAGCCTGAGGCTCAGCCTGAGGCTCAGGCTCAGGCTCAGGATGATCCGGCACAGGAGGAGCGGGTCGAGGAGGTCCCGGTACCACTGGTTCAGCCAGCTCCTGAGCCGCCGGCCACAATACCCGCAGCACGTTTACGCTGACCTGCCTCCGGCAGCGCGTGAGGTGGCTCGGGACTTCGACCGGCGCCTCAGACGTCAGGGCGCACGCATTGACTGGATCGTCCAGACGCTCGTTAATTTACGAGAGCTCGCTGCGTTGCCTCCACTTCCCCTCCCACCGTCCCCACCGCACGAGGATTAGTACATTACTTTGTTTGTTTAGTGTTTTGTTATGTATTATGTACTTAGTTGTACCTTTTTGTTGTGTATTGTATGTACAAACTGATATATATATATATATATATATATATATATATATATATATATTTCAGTTAATCTTCTATTTACATCACGTTGGTTCTGGATTGTTTACGTTTAATTCTTATGGCTTTCTGTACATTTTATTTAACGTGTTCGTTTTAATTTAACAAAATAAACAACGTTAAGAACTTATATTATACACCTTCTATAAAAATAATGACGTAATTATAAAACAACGTTAATTTAACAAAATAAACAACGTTTTAATTCAAAAAGGCAACATTCAATCATTCAAAAACAAATTCCCATTCACAACGGCAACTCTCACATAAAAATAAACAACGTTAATTTAACAAAATAAACAACGTTTTAATTCAAAAAGGCAACACTCAATCATTCAAAAACAAATTCCCATTCACAACGGCAACTCTCACATAAAAAAATTTTCCTCCAAAAATCCCTACCAAACTAATTCAACCAAAAATCCATACCAAACTAACCTACATGAACCCAAATCAACCCCAACCAAGGCTGTTGTCTTTTTGCACATCCAAAGCGCCTCGCTATGGCCAAAGCGGGACGCTTTGGCTTGGTCAACAGACAAGGACTTACAGAAGTCCTTGTCTGTTGACCAAGCCAAAGCGTCCCGCTTTGGCCATAGCGAGGCGCTTTGGATGTGCAAAAAGACAACAGCCGTATGCTAATAGACCTAGCCATTATAAATTAGTAACATATTAATGCATAGAGGTGGTATACCCCATGTTTTGGGGATTTTCAAAAAAAAAAAAAAAGATATTACACTTTTAACCCAAAACACCTAGATTTTTTTTACTATCAACCCAAAAGTTTTCCTCTTTTTCATTTTAACCTCACAATTTTTTTACTTTCAACTTTGGTTCCCTATACTTTATATACTTCTCAAAATTTTCATTTTACGTTTCATTCTAAATTTTACAAGTTAACACGGCGCAACGTACGTGTATGGTTTTACGTTTTTACGTTTTATTTTAGGGAAAATTTCACAGAATAGTAACCAAGTTTTAAAAGTGTTCTAATTAGGTTACTGGTGTCGTTTTTGTCACAATTAGATAACTTAATATTCAAATCGAGCCATGTCTTTTTTTTTCTACGTGTCATGAAAAAAATGGAGAATAAGATGCTGAGGTCGAATTATTTTAATATATGAAGTTATATTTATTAAAAATAAAAACAATTTAATTACATTAAAAATTAAAAAAACAAGTTACAATCCACGTCATCACTTGACGTTAGCATCAAATAAAAGAGAAAAAAGAAAGAAAAATCCATATCACCACGGTTACCTATGAAATAGATGAAAAAACCCTTAATTTTAATGAAAAATGAATGTTGAGTGACCTGATTGGAACACTTTTGAAACTTGAGTGACCTAATTGGAACACTTTTGAAACTTGGTTACTATTCTACAAAGTTATCCATTTATTTTACGGCACACTCTAAATTGTGCAAGTTAACATGGCGCAGCGGTGCATGTGTGGTTCAACGTTTTTCCATTGTCTATATTTTCTCGTGTCGCAACGTGCGAGTCCTAAATCGACTTAATTATCGTTTTCTATGTTTTACGTTTCGGTCTAATTCTCTGCATTAACACGCCACAACTTCAGTATTAGTAGTCGCTAGCGGTGGTGTGACATTAATCCTATTTGTCACGGTTTTATACCTCCGCCGCAACGCAATGTCTTAGTTATAAAAAAAAATCGATCATCTTATGTGGCAAACATATCGCATATCCTAATCCTGTCACTTGTCAAAATTGGCATGAAATGATAATATCAACACGTGAGCATGATGGGCTCTTATAATCAATAAACCTCCCACACCACCACTCCACACACCACCAAACCACCACTAACCGCCACCATGTCAATAACAACAATGATTCACCGGAAACTTAACCGAAAACTTCACCGGAACTTCAACAAACAATTCATTTACACGCCATTCAGACTATCATCTTCATCAACGAACCTAACCAACACTGAGAACAGTAATCGGAAGATCGAGAAGCTTCTAATAGCGAACAGAGGAGAAATCGCGTGTAGGATTATGAGAACAGCGAAGAGGTTAGGTATACAGACGGTTGCGGTTTATAGTGATGCTGATAGGCATAGTTTGCATGTGAAATCCGCTGATGAGGCGGTTAGGATCGGTCCGCCACCGGCTCGATCGAGTTATCTTAATAGCTCTTCGATTATTGAAGCTGCTGTTCGTACTGGTGCTCAGGTATGGTTGATTTAGGGCTTTGTTAACTTGTGGTTTTGTTATTATCGTTTGAGACACTGAAATTGGAGTATTAGAGTGTTAGATTGTGTTGATTTGAGGAATATTAGTGTGATTTGTTGTTAATTGTTGATGAGAAATGATAATTTGTTTGCTGCAGTAGTATTTGACTAGTAATGGTTTTATTATGACTGTAGTGTGCATGATTTGTTTATATACTGGTGTATTTGTTTATGTAGGTTTAGTTTTCTTATAGTGATTGTACTGGTGCTCAGGTAAGATTGATTTAGGGCTTCGTTTGAGTTGTGGTTTTGTGATTGTTATGTGAGAGAGTAGGTTTGGCCCGTTTGGGGATTTTGATTGAAATTAGAATATTAGAGAGTTAGATGCTGATAATTTGAGGAATATTAGTATGATTGATTGTTAATTGTTGATGACAAATGATTAATTTGTTGCATTAGTATTTGACTACTAATGGTTCTATTTTGACTGTAGCGTGCATGATTTGTTTAAATATTGTTATATATGTTTCTGTAGGTTTAGTTGTGTTGTAGTGATCGTTCTGCTATTTGAACACTTGGAATGTAGATTGAATAACAGAGGCTGATTTTCAATTCAATTTGTGTGTTTGGACTTTTACAGTCACTATTTTTCTTGTCGTTGTGTGCAAATTATGTAATTCCTGAATAGCATAGCGGGTTTGTGATCTGTTTGATCTAGTTCAGCCAGTTGGGCTAGAAGATTGGGTAGGTGGGTTTAAAACTTTTGTTTTGTCGGTATTATGCAATTTTCCACGAATAAGGTATGGGATGGCTTCTTTTGGGTTATCCAGATAATGAAGTGGGATGTAAGTATAATCCTTGGTATCTGTAGAAAACCATAAATAATTAATTCCCTATGATGACTAGCCCTTGAAAATAAAAAGAAAATTAAGACCATTGTCCATTGGGTATGGGGAGGATAGTCTCCAAAGGGACTATCCTCCACATAAGCGCCACGTAAGCATAGGAGGAGGACCATCCCCTTGGAGACTATCCAAGGGTGTGGTGGATGCTCCTCCCCAATTTTTTTATTTATTATTTTTTTCCATATTAATTAAAACAAAGTAAATAAAAAAAAAAAGTTACATTTAAATAAAAACTTAAAGTCACATTTAAATAAAAATCCTAAAGCTATATTAAAAAAAAACCTAAAGTAACATTAAAAAAAAACCTAAAATTACATTAAAAAAAACCTAAACTTAAATTAAAAAAAAACCTAAAGTTACAAATAAATAAAAAACTACGCGTTGTTTTCTCCGAGACTCCAAATGTGATCGATCAAGTCCGATTGAAGATTGGCATGTGTGAAATCGTTATGTAACGAGAACCTGTTCAAATCTTGTTGTTCTCCGCTAACCGGAACATTATTCTCCTCCACCGCGTTCTCGTCATACTCACAAATTGCATGTCCTTCGTCTTCAAGGATCATGTTATGCAGCAGAATACAAGCATACATACAGTATCGCAACGTTTTGGTGTAAAAGCGCGTGCTGGGTTTTCAATAATATGCCATCTTTGTTGGAGAACCCCAAAACACCGTTCAATATCTTTTCTAGCCGCTTCTTGAAACTTGGCAAATTTCTTTCTTTTTTCATCTGCAGGATGCCTAACCGTTTTAACGATTGTAGAGTATTGTGGGTATATTCCATCGGCAAGATAATACCCGCGTCTGTACTCCACTCCCGAAACTGTAAACCTCGTATCAGGACCGATCCCTTTTATAACATCGTCAAAAACCTCAGAATTTTGTAGAACGTTGATGTCGTTATTCGAACCAGGAATCCCAAAGAAAGCATGCCAAATCCATAGGTCTTGAGACGCAACAGCTTCTAGAATTATTGTTGGATGTCCCTGATCGCCTCGCGTATACATTCCTCGCCAAGCGATAGGACAATTCCGCCATGCCCAATGCATGCAATCAATGCTCCCGAGCATGCCTGGAAAACCGTGCCTTGCTTGGTGGTGTTGATACAATTTTGGACGTCATTGTAATTCGGTTTTCGCAAATATTTTTGGCTGTAGAGCTTCACCACAAATTTGCAAAACTTGTATAAACATTCTCTAGCAGTTACATCTTTAAGTATTCGTCCCAAGAATCGGCTGTCGTCCCATAAGCAAGTTGACGAATCGCCGCAGTACATTTCTGTAAGGTGGTGAAGCCCATTTTGCCTCTAGCATCGGGTCGCATGGTAAAAAACGGGTGATAAGCGGCTAAATCGTCGGCAATACGTAAGAAAAGTCGACGACTCATTCTGAAACGACGTCTAAAAATAGCCTCCGAGTACAGCGGCTCGTCGGCAAAGTAATCAACGAATAATCTTTGGTTAGCACCTACAAGATAACAAAATATATATACAACTTATAATTAAAAAAATAAGACTAAAAACATAAACTTAAAAAATTAAGAATAAATATATAAGAATAAAAATATCACTAACTTTCTCGGTCTCGCTCGATGTGTGGGTTCCTGTTTCGTGGTTGTGACGAAACCTCCTCCTCCTCTTCTTCTTCCAAAATTACTTGTGTCGCCTCTTCCACCTTGTTTATAAAATATTTTACGGCTTCCATGGTGTCTGTCGAACCCGATGAAGAAGAAGATGACATGGTGTATTTTTTAGAGAAGATTATGTGGGTATTTTGTATAAAAATGTGGGAGTTGTTTGGAGAAAGTGGGTGAATTTTGGTATAAAAGTGGATAAATATGTGGGTATTTATAAATGTTTTAAATTAAATTGATTTTTTTTTAAAAAAAACTAGCCGTTATGTCAACGGCCATATTCAATGGACCCCACAAAAAGCAGCCCCGTCTCCAACGTCACAAATCCGACGAAACTGCCGAGCCGGGCCCCAAGGGGGCGGTGTGCGACGGGCCTAAAAGGGGGGACGGCTCGGTGCCGAGCCCCATACCCTTTGGTCTAAGTGAAACTCCTCATGACTCATGTAGAATAGTGTGCTTTATATCAGGGTGGCCAGAACAAAAGAAAAAGGGAAAAAAATTCTATTGATATGTCCGATTCCCTATTGACTATGTTTTCAAGGTATCTGATGGTTTTTATGATTTGGTTACTATGATCAGTTAGCGATGAGTTTCCAAGTGTGCTGAGTAAGTGAGTATCGAGTCAATTTATTGACCATTTTGTTTCCATATGTATTCTGAATATTAAGCATTCACAGAACAAAAAGTTATGTAATAATATTTGACATGCATGATAGTACTGTTACCAACTGTGATTTCGATATACTGTTAATCCTTATTAAGCTATATCTGAACTGTTTTTTAAATTTTAAGTGTCCATGTCACAGACAACGAAAAACTTAACTTTAAAACAAGGAGACTTGTAAATATACTTTATGTGTAGCACTTTTAGGTTCATGTTTTTCTATCGGTAAATTGCAGTTCAATTTCAACATACATCAATCTCAAGTGTGTTAGCTTGTTGATTCTTTTGGTTTTTACACATTCAAGGACATAGTTCATGAGCAGATATTATCTTTTGATAATAGGCTATACATCCGGGCTATGGTTTCTTATCAGAAAATGCGGACTTTGCTCAACTTTGTGAAAAGGAGGGATTCACTTTTGTTGGACCCCCTGCATCCGCAATACGTGAAATGGGTGATAAAAGGTGCATATATATGTAAATTCTTTTCATGTGATTCAACCAGGACCAATTAAGTCATCTCTACTTCTGCATTCATGTGTTTGATTACTTCATTTATTTAACAATATAATTTCTTTGAATTATTCTTTTTTATCCAGCTCTTCTCATTTGATGCTATTATGTTACCATCAGTGCATCAAAAAGAATAATGGGTGCAGCAGGCGTGCCGCTTGTGCCTGGGTATCATGGTATGAACAATATTAATCATCATGAAATCCGAAGCCCAGCATAAGATCGGATACCTATGCTCCAATCACGCCCACACATGGAGGTGGAGGAAAGGTTACCTTTTTTTAACATAAAATAACTGTTAGATCATGTTTCGCATATTTACGTCGTATTTTTGTAATGGTTCGGTGAGTTTCAGGGTATGAGGATTGTGGAAAGTCCAAAAGAATTTGTTGACTCGTTCTTAGGAGCCCAACGGGAGGCTGCTGCTTCTTTTGGCGTAAACACAATCTTGCTGGAGAAATATATAACCAGACCAAGGCATATAGAAGTCCAAGTAATCTTCTGGTTACAATACTTTCAACATTATTAAATCTTTAGTTACAACTTTTTAACTTATCGAGTAAAATGCCAATTTCGTCCCTGAGGTTTGGCCAGTTTTGTGACTTTCGTCCAAAGGTTTGTTTTTTCGCACCTGGATCCAAAATGTTTGAAATCTTGCCATTTTCATCCGGCTCGTTAACTCCATCCATTTTTCTCCCTTTAAGTCAGGGGTATTTTTTTCTTTTTTGTTAACTTAAAGGGCAATTCGGTCATTTGAATACTTGTACATTATGCTAAATGCTTGTACATAAAATAGGTATTCGGGGACAAGCAGGGAAACGTTGTATACTTGTACGAGAGAGATTGCAGTGTGCAGAGAAGACACCAGAAGATAATTGAAGAAGCTCCAGCTGTAATTCATACACATTTAACTCTTTTTTTTTTGCATTTCTTATAGAATTGTGACAAACCTCTGTTTTGCAGCCAGATATCCTTAGCGACTTCAGAACACGGTTGGGTCAAGCTGCTGTATCTGCTGCAAAGGTAAGGAGCCTTGCAGAGCTTTAATATTCGTAGCTATTCCCAGTATCTAAGAAGTCAGTTTAATAACTGATTTGGCGGTTTGTGTCTGATTATTATAGGCGGTTGGTTATCACAATGCTGGTACGGTTGAGTTCATCGTTGATACTCTATCTGGGGAATTTTATTTTATGGAGATGAACACACGTCTTCAGGTACTTTCTTGTGTCATCAATTAGTGATTAGTGAAGTGTAGGGTATTTGTGTTGCATTTAAATCTGATTTTTTTATATTCTTTTTATCAGGTTGAACATCCTGTGACCGAGATGATTGTTGGCCAAGATCTTGTAGAGTGGCAAATTCGTGTTGCTAATGGAGAATCACTTCCCCTTGATCAAGCACAGATTCCTTTATCTGGTGAAATTGTTGCTTCAAATATATTTTTGTTCTTATATTGTGTTTCAAGTCAATGCTAGAACTTGCTTCAAGTCTAGGTCATCTTAGATAATACGCGCATGTGCATATCAGGACTGGGTGGGTAACGGGTCCAAGTCGGGAAACACTTCTATATATTTTACTTCTCAAGTCCTATTATAACTAGAGTTGAAAATAAGCCCGCGCTTCGCTGTGGGCAGCAACTTTCCACGCAATGTGGCGGTTTCTCACGGTTCCGTTACTACACAAGGTACCCAAAATTACTCTATTGCGAATACAACTCCATTTTCAATGAACATTTTGCCTCCATGTTAAGAAAACATAAAAACGCATACGGTACCACTACCGATGTTCAAATGGTATCAGTTTCGTTTCTCACGGTAAAGAAAAACATTCAAGTATATTTGACATGTTCGAATACAGTTATAAGTGAAAACAAAGATTATCAAAACGATTATAGCAATAAAACATCAATTAACAAAATAACAAATACAATTATTTATAATAATTATATAATAAAGAAAAATCGAAAGTAAAAAAGAAAATAAAAATAAGATATTCGTAAAATTAGAAGTAAAAAGAAAAGGCAATAAAATATTTTGCAGCCAAACTTGTTTGATACTTTGATTTAATATGTACTAAAAGTAAAAAAAGCAAATAATAATAAATATAAAATTGTAAAAAGTTAGCAATTTTTAGGAAGGGTTAAAGAGGAAAAATAGGTAGGCGGCTCATGATAGCAAAGTGGCTTGTGTAAGTTAGCAGGTAGGCACTGTTAAAGTTCTTTTCTTTTATATATAGGTAATTAGTATGTTAACTATGCGTAGACTACTATGTTATTACGCTATATACCTTTTCTATAAAGCAATTCAGAAGGTTTTATGCAGTTGTATACATTTTGGATGACTTTCACCTCGTTTTTTTTTCCGGTAGTTGGCTTAACCCATTTAATCTGGCAGATTTAAAACATAATCCAAATCAACCCATTACCACCTATGCTCACAATGCATGAAAATAATTAAAAAGGCTTTTTAATTTTCAATCTTTGCTTTGCCATATATTTTTTGTTTGATTGTAGTCTTGTACTTGGGGTTTCAATATACGTAGATTCTTAGTTTGATTGCAATTTGCAGGTCATGCTTTTGAAGCCCGTATATACGCTGAAAATGTGTCGAGAGGATTTCTGCCAGCCACTGGAGTTCTTCAATATTACCATCCTCTTCCAGTCTCGCCAACTGGTGTGTTTCTGCAATATCTGTCTGCTTCATTAAACATGCAGTAAATTGCTATTTTCATCAGGAAGTATCACCCTTTTGATACACCTAATTAATGCATGTCAGTTCGAGTTGAGACCGGAGTTGAAGAAGGAGACACCGTAAGCATGCATTATGACCCTATGATTGCTAAGCTTGTGGTTTGGGGAGAAAACCGCGCTGCAGCATTAGTTAAACTGAAGGATTCCTTATCCAAGTTTCAGGTATACCATATTTATTAGGCCTGTAAATGAACCGAACGAACACGAACAGAGGCGTGTTCGTGTTTGTTCATTTAACTTTAACCGAACACGAACATGAACATATAATCGAACACATTTTTGTTCATGTTCGTTTATTAAGAAAATGGGCATGTTCGTGTTCGTTTATGTTCGTTCACTTAAAACCTGTACGAACATAAACAGACATAACTTAACAAACAATAAACAACACAAATGAACATAATTGAACAAACATAAATGAACATAATTGACAAAACATAAACGGACATAAAGTAATTTTTAATTTAAATTAGCGATTAATTACGATAAATTTAATTGGAAACCCCATTTTTATTACTAGAAAGTTCCTTTTAGGTTTAATATTTATATAAATATAACTACATATAACAAACAAACATAAACAAACGAATAGAAACAAATGTAAATAAGTTAATAAACAAACATAAATGGATGTTCACGAACATAAATGAACGAACAAAACTTGTGTCCATGTTCGTTCGTTTAATTAAATGAACAAAAAATCGTGTTCATGTTCGTTTGGTTATGAAATAAACGAACAAGTTCATGAATGTTCAGTTCGTTTACAGGCCTAATATTTATTACTGATATCTTACCATGGTTTATTTAAACAAGTTTTCATGTTACTGTTTCTCTTTGAAAAAAACTCGTCTACTTCGGTGGCGGGTGAATCTGCATTTTAGCAAAGCTGTTTGTAATCTGTAGACGTTTTAAGAAGGATATATTAGTATAGTAGATTTTTGATCTTCTTCTAATTATGCTGTTAGTAGAGGTGCCAATTTCAACCCATTTTCTGTGAATGGGTCTATCTGTGCTATTTTTTCAATCTCTTAACGGGTCAAACGAGCAGAAAAAATTAGCTAAAAAGAAAACGGATCGAACGTTAACGGTATTTACTGTATTACTTGAATCTTGCATAACGTGTAAAAATAACCAAGCTACTGATTTGATATGATAGCATTATCTGATTTTTGATAATATTGTAATTACTTACATACATGCGTACTTTTTTCAGGTTGCAGGCTTGCCCACAAATATCGGGTTTCTCTACAAACTTGCCAATCACAGAGCATTTGCAAATAGTGAACTTGAAACCCATTTCATAGATCAATACAAAGACGATTTACTGGCGACACCAAAAGATTCAGCATCAGCAGAGGCAGCATACGATGCTGCTAAACACAGTGCAGCCTTATTAGCTGCATGTATATGTGAAAAGGAGCGTACACTGTTAAAGAAAAGCCCTCCTGGTAAACAGTAAACCCGGAAACTTTTTCTTTAAAAAATGCACATTATTCGAAGAATACTAATAATCATTAATTAATGTACTTTAGGTGGGTTGCCTGTGTGGTATACACATCCTCCATTTAGACTCAATCATCATGCTACACGTACAATAGAGCTAGAGTGGGAGAATGAATACCATGATAACACCTCAGAGCACCTCACTCTTTCCATCGATTATATGCCAAACGGGAATTACCTCATCAAGGTAAACAGTCTTATAATGCTGATAAGTTGAATTAACATAATATCCTATTTTCATCTACATTAGAGGTGGCAAAACAGGGGTCACTTGGGTTGGGTACAGGTCACAACGATTTCGGGTCAAAACGTGTTGGGTTGACCATTGACCTGAAACACAGTTTGTCCAGTATTTTTAATTTTCTTTTGAACAAAGTAGTTGGTGTGTCATCATTGTCATATATGATTTTACAAAAGTTATATTCTCTTGGCATTGATGTTACTTTTTGAACAACGTGATGTAGGAGATTTTAGGCATATTGAAAAAGAAAAAGCTCTTTGGGTTATGTTTGACTCGTTCAACTGAGTTGACCCATTTCCTTTTCAGCTTATTCTCTTCATTTAAACTGTTTGACCAATTTGATTAAAGCATAACCTGAAGCGCTAACATAAGTAAACAAGCAGGAATTTCTGCCACCGATCTTGTTGGTGGTAAATGGTCGGATCAAATACAAGAATGCGATGTAGTTCAAAAGAACACAAGTGTTGTGAATGAATAAATGTAATCAGAAAGTATTCGACGGTTAGGAAATATTATAATTTCTTGGTGATTATCAAAGTGATGATCATCTAGATTATATACAGTGCAGACAACGGTATTGGCGCCAATCAAACCGACACAACCGTATTTGTTGTCGATTCAATTTTAACTACCTTATAACAGTCATAGCTTGACCTACCAAATAATAAATATAAGTATTATGTTACATAAGAATAATAATATACGATAATTCGAGTTTACAAGTCTTTAACAATACTTGCTTGGTACCTTTTCAAAACATTCAACTTCAAGACATGTAACCAGGTCTGCCTTATACGTATTTACAGATGGGGGAAAACAGCTTTAATCATCTGGAAGCCACAGTAACACACCTTGGAGACCATGATTTCAGAGTAGAGGCTGATGGTATAAGCAAGAATGTGAATCTGGCCAGTTATGTAATGGTGTGTCATCTCTTTTTGTATTCTTTCTGTAGGTGGGTCACAACGGGTTGGGTTGGGCTGGCCCGGAACACATTTTGTCCAAAGATTTTGAATCTATTTATAAATAAGTAGTGTGTCAAAGATGATTGATTCTAAAAGCTATATCATCTCAGTAATACTCTAATTTTTTCAATAACATGATTTTTGAGGGTTTTCAGCACTAAAGTCTAAAACTACAGCCTGGGCGACCTTCGAAGCATTTGGCCTGTTTGTCCCGTTACTTCTTTAGCTAACCTTTATTTCTTCTTAGAGTAAGATGTCATTTTCGTCCCTTTAGTTTGGCCAGTTTTGCGACTTTTGTCCAAAGATTTGTTTTTTTCGCATGTGGATCCAAAAGGTTTGAAATCTTGCCATTTTCATCCGGCTCGTTAACTCCATCTATTTTCCCCGTTAAGTCAAGGGTATTTCCGTCTTTTTTGTTAATTTAAAGGGCAGTTCAATCCTTTTCACTTTATGTAAAAAGACCGAATACCCCTAAAAAGACTGAATTGCCCTTTAAGTTAACAAAAGGACGGAAATATCCCTGACTTAACGGAGAAAAATGGATGGAGTTAACGAGCCGGATGAAAATGACAAGATTTTAAACCTTTTGGATCCAGATGCGGGAAAACAAATCTTTGGACGAAAGTCGCAAAACTGGCCAAACCTCAGGGACGAAAATGACATTTTACTCTTAGTTCTTATTTTAACTGTTTTACCCATTGGAGATATGTTAAGTATTAGCAAGTATTATTGGGTCTACATTTCCACCTATAATTCTTCCTATAAGTTATGTATATAACGTTTCAATTTGCTGCATTCCGTTCTTATTTTTCACTTTAGCCTGTACAAACATGTATATGAGCCGCAAGATGACTATGACACTATGTAATATTGTATTAATAGAAAGATGGTAAAAATGAAGATATGTGTGTTAAAAGGGGAAGCCCTGTAAAACCAAGTAATGGACATACTTTTCTTGTCACGACTTGCAGGATCAGACTGAGCACTTTCACATATGGCATGGTTCAGACCATCATCATCACTTTAAGCAAAAACTAGGACTTGATTTGTTGGATAACCTTGAAACGCATGATCACCGACACCGTGAATCCGCATCTCATCCTCCAGGGACAGTTGCCGCCCCATGTCTGGTCTGGTGGTTAAGATTCTGGTCAAAGATGGAATGAAAGTTGAAGAAGGTCAACCTATGTTGGTTATGGAAGCCATGAAAATGGAGGTTTGAAATTATACACATACAAGTCGTTAATAATTCATTTTGAATTCGTTACTAATATTTCCCAAATTTTATTTAATGATTAAATAGCATGTGATCAAGGCA
Source organism: Helianthus annuus (assembly GCF_002127325.2). Classification (NCBI taxonomy): domain Eukaryota; kingdom Viridiplantae; phylum Streptophyta; class Magnoliopsida; order Asterales; family Asteraceae; genus Helianthus; species Helianthus annuus. The sequence goes on from NC_035445.2 coordinate 10,887,495, forward strand.
CCATCCTCTGGCATCGTTAGCGGGCTTCAAGTCACTCTTGGCCAACAGGTTTCTGACAACAGCGTTCTCTTCAATGTCAAGGTTAGGCAGTTCAAAATTTATTATGTTCAGAATATCCAATTCATTGACGTAGTGGCCAGACTAGGTTATAAAAGTCACAAAATGGATGTGGTGGTAATGGGTCAAAGCAAGTTCGGGTTGGAAAAAGATTATTTTTAGTATGGGCTGGCCCATTTGACCTATGGGTATCAATATTTGCACGGCATGAACCTAACACGAAGTTCACGGGTTTGGATTTATGCTAAATGAGTTGGGGTCAGTTTTGGGTCAAACCTGCGAGTTTATTTAGTTAAACGGGGTCGTGTTCGTGTCAACCTTGTGGGTTAGCTGGTTGACTCATAAAACCTGTTTAGTTTTATACGTATCTTTTTTTTTTTAAAGTGTCATAGGTTAAGCCGTCGAGTATTTTCTGATAAATTTAAAATATTAAAGGAGAAATGATTAAATGAACAATAAGTTTTGTAGTTTAAATGTAATTATTTTGTATATGTGTGTGTTTTTATTTTAAATGTGTAATTTTAGAGTAGTGAAATGCGAGTAAAATAAAATAAAATAAAATTTCAGATTAAACGGGTTGTGCTCATGTCAACATGTGAAAACTCATGTCGTGCTGAGGTTCATGTGTCTATGAGACTATGACAATTTTCACGCTCGTGTTGGGCTCGAGTCTCGACCTAGTGAACACCTCATTTAACACCTCTGTTTTGACCGTTTGTGTTTTATCTATTTGTTTACCGAGATAAAAGAAAACTCGTATCGGTTTTTGCAAAGACAAGCTTATTGTTGGTTTTAACTAATGAAACAAACCAATATGTTTGGACAGGCTGCATAACGTTGGGGGTGCAAATATCGCCCAAGTAACCATAACATATTGTTGCCAGGCGGGAGTTGATACCAGATGCGTGTTTATAACCGGATGTCAAAATTCGTGTGGCTATGTATATTGTATAATCATAACGAATTTCTCATAACAAATGCATCCTTTATCTTTACTGCTCATGTGTAGAGGTGAGAATATCGGTGGGGTATAACGGGTTAAAACAGGTGGTTTTCAACGCGGGTCAAAAGGAGAGTGGTTTGACCTGGATAGAACGACTTAAAGACTAAAGAGGTCGAAAATGTTTAAGTATCTCTTTGAGCGACTTTCACCCCATTTGATACGTTTGACCCGTTTTAGCTCTTACGAAGATATAAATATGACCCGTTTGACTCGTTATTGATAAAACTTATGACCCGTTTGACTCGTTATTGATAAAACTTGGCCCAAATCAAAGCGTAAATGGGCTGTAACTGTCAACCACTGTTCAGGTGTGTTTTTATTGCTTTGTGGGTTGGTAGAATGGTGGTTGAATTTTAAACGCAAAGAGTTCCTTATCCAACCACCCCACCCCACCCCACTCACTATTTATGTCATGATGCATGTTTCATTTTTTTAAGTCAACGTTGTTTTACAAACGCTATAATCGATTATAATAACTAAATAAGGCATAATGCACATAGCACATTCAATAGTTAATTACCCATTTGATGACATCAACCTAGTCAAAACTCAAAAGTCCTAATCAATGATTTTAGTTTATTATTGTCATCAGAAGATATGCTTTCGTTTATTATTTATCAAGTATACTATTTTAATGTTTTTATTATGATTTGCTATACAATAGCATTTATCATGTAATTATATGATTACATAGGAAAAAATTGTTAATATTTATAAATGACAGATATGTTTAAGCTCCTGAGCTTAGTCATGCCTCGGTCATATGTGAAGCATGAAGCATGGGCTCAAACTTGAGCTTGTTTAAGCTCGACTCGTTTCTTTTAGATCTGTGTCTGATCCATAGAAATGATAGCAATTTAATCTCATTCAGAAGGTCTTGAACTGAAAACGCATAAATAGGATGGATTTTGCACCACCTAGATATGTCGACCCACACTAGAGAAGCCACGTAACAAGCACAGAACAAGTGATCTGAAGACTCCAAAGTAGCGTTTCATAGGTAGCAAACATTCGGACCAGTCAACAAACTCCTCTTAATAAGATTGTCGATAGTTGGTAGATGAGACTGAATAGCCCTCCACCCAACTCATCTTTTTCTTACCTTCGTTTATACAAGGAGAAGTAGTAACTAGGAAGGCTTTCAAGAACCGATTTGATCAGAGTAAGGCAGCTAGCCTATTATCGAAACTATCCAACACAACTTGCCAATTATTAATATGATTCATATTGGCACCCACCTATAAACCAAGATACACAAAAGGAATCGAGCCCGGTTTGCAATGCATGATACCCGCAATTCTCATAACCTCAACTTCATCCACCCTTATACGAATCACATTGGATTTATGCATATTTATTTTAAGACTGGAAAGCAGGTTGAAACACCTAAGAAACCAGACAATACTCTCCAACAATGAGGGCATCATCGGCGTAAGGAGGTGAGAGATGGAAAGCCTACATTCGGAGACAAAAAAGCATGGAAGTCCCCGATGTCACACACCTTCCTCGTCATAATCATAATCGAAAAGGCCTCCATAGCCAAAATAAAGAGGAAAGGAGAAATAGAGTCGTCTTGACGAATACCCCTAAAACATTTAAATTCAAAAGTAGTGGCTCCATTAACGAGCACGGAGGACACCAAACCCACTACCCAATGTCGCCATTTATCCAGGAAATTCATAGTTGCCATCACCGAATCAAGGAAGTTCTGGTTAATGTGATCATATGCTTTCTTAAAATCAATTTTGAAAAGCATACTCCGTTCTTTTATCTTTCTCAACCAGGTAATAATCTCGTTAATAACCAATAGACCATCTAGAATAGATCTCCCGCTTAGAAATGTGGATTGAGTCTCCGAAACAATAGAGTCAATAAACCATTTGAGCATATTTGATCATAAAGTTCAAATATTGCTAACAAAACCTTTAAAGTGAAGATAACCATGATATGATACAACCCTCAACAAATATATTGACTTGCTGGATTTCGTTTGGTTTATTTTTATTTTTATTTTTTTTTGTAACGGCCAACAAAAAAAAAACCTTATTAATTAGCGGCTACAGCAAATATACAAAAAATCGCCACCTATGGCACACCAAAAACTAAAAAACAACCCAGCAAACCGTAGTTACATTAGACAAAAACATCGAAACTCCTCCATTTCTCCAGAGTTATTATTGAGGGTATCTAATTGTAACTAGTATCTTTATTATATAGGGCTTTGTAATCGCCAATTCTAATTCAATTTTCAATGAAGCGTTTCTTGATTCCAATTCATTTCGCTGATTTTTGGTATCAGAGCCTTTTCCCTTTCCAAAAAAAAAAAAAAAACCCACGGCTCAACCCTGATACAGCGCCAGGCAGCAAAAATTCCTGCCAATTCATTGATAACAGCAGCAAAAATCCAGAAACAAACTCTCATATTCCTGCAATTTCGACCTGCAACTACATCATGGCTGCTATCACAATTTTTTACCCAATCAAGAGCAAAAAACAACTCCATATCGCACAATTGCCTTACCCTAAAACCGCTAACTATGGATATTGGAGGTCCATGACCGAATTCCTTCCTCATCTCTCATAATCTCTTTGGTTACGTAGATGGTACGGTTCCCCTGCCATGAACAGAAGGTTACCAAGGATCAGCAACAACATATAACCCAAGCTACCTACCCTGGGTCTCCAATGATGCTCATATTCGTATGCTTATCATCGCTACTGTCTCTGAGGAGTCTTTTCAACATATCAAGGGCAAACTTTCACGTGAGGTATGGCTATCTTTAGAACGAGGCCTATGCACCAGTTACATCTTCTCATGAATTTACTTTAAAAAAATCAACTGCTCAGAATCACCATGATGAAGGGTGATGAGAAAACCTGCTGACTATCTAAGTCTGGGCACAAGAATATGCCACTGCCTTGGCTAATATCGGAGAACGATGAAAGATAAGGATCTTGTTATGCTTACCCTTGCGCAGGCTTCGTGAAGAATATAAATGGCCTCAAGGCCAATCTTTTGGCCCGTTCTCTCTTGTTAGCTTCAACGAGCTCCATGGGTTGTTAAGTGATCATGATTACCTGATTACAAGGGATGTTGGCAGCCAATACACAGGTTCCACAAGCATTTTTAGCGGCTGCCACACCAACACAGCAGCCTCTCTCGGCTGCACTACACCTCCACAACAGCCCAATCTTGACTATATTCACAACAACTCATATCTTCAACTCAACCTCTCAGTTAGGATATCAACTCAATCCTGTTACCTCACCACGCCCGCAAAGCTTTCTTTGGCTCTCGGTCTTTTCAACAAACAATCGAGGCAACCGTGTCTCTTGTGGCTCTTCGCGTGGTAACTTCCGTGGCAAACTTCAAATTCTCGTAATCGGGACAGAGTGCGCACCCGACAATTCTTTGGGGCTTCCACTCAAAATACGGTATATGTCTGTATGGTCATTGTAACCGTCTTGTGGCATAGGTCATCTTACCCTTCTCAGTGCCCAAATCAACCGAATCAATTCGTGCACCACCACATTCAATTATGCTACATACTCGGATGTTGCCTCACAATCAGGCTCCTCTTGGAAACCCGACACTGGAGCTAATTCACCATGCCACTCCAGATCTATCTGAGCATTGACAACTCCGAGGCTTTATTACTACGATTCTTTCATTTGTTGGTAACGCGTAATTCTATACCTATTTTTCATATCGGCTCTTCCAAAGTTTACTCACCAACAACCTTATAAACTATCTGATATACTTCATGGTTTCCCTGAATTAAAACAAAAACCTTTTATCCGTTCAAAAGTTTTGTGTAGACAATGATGTTTTCTTTGGAATTTCACTTTCATCTTATTTTTGTTGAAGGACGAGTCTACACGCACTATCCTCCTAACGGGCCCCAGTGAGCAGGGTTTGTACTCCATTCGCCTTCCTCGGCTCAGGTCGTTACCTAAAGTTGCGTTTCACTGCTGTTAAAGCTCCTCAAACATCTGGCATCAACGCTTGACATCCTCATAATCAAGTTTTCGATCTATTATTTCACATTTGTTCTTTACCTATTTCAGGACAAGTTTATCAAATAATTTATGTTCTTCTGTCAATTAGGAAAGTCATCTAAATTGCCTTTATCAGACTCGATTTTCATATAATAATATTTTGGATCTTGTTTATTGTGATGTTTGGGGGCTTCGCATGCCCCGTCTCTCAATGGTTATCGTTTCTTTTTATTGTGGTTGATCATCATTCTTAGGTATATGTGGTTTTATCTTTAATTCAAATCTGATGTTTAACTCCGTGCTAACCAACTTTATTAAAATGACTGAGCGACAATTCAATACCAGATTAAAATGCATTCAATCCGATTGGGAGGCGAGTTTCGTCCTATAACCACTTTTTGCAATAGTCTTGGCATAATTCACCGTCGTTCTTGCCTCATACAAGCGAACAAAAGGCTTTGTAGAACGTCGTCATCATCATGTGTGGAAACTGGACTTACACTTCTAGCACAGTCCTCTCTTCCTTCAACGGTTCTGGCATTTGCATTGAAACAGCCGTTTTACTTAATTAATCGGCTTCCCTCTCGTGTCTCCTCCAACAAATCTCATTTTGAACATGTCTTCAGACGTAAACCTGATTATTCTTTTCTTCGTGTATTCGGATGCCAATGTTTTCCTTATCTTCGTCCGTACAATCGTTATAAAATTGATTTTCGATCCACCCTTGTGTTTTCCTTAGATACAGCCCAGTTTCACCATGGTTACTGTTGCTTGATCATCCTCCGAACGTTTATATATTTGCTCGTCATGTTCGTTTCAATGAACATGTCTTTCCCTGTCACCAATCTCTCCACACTCCAACCTCCTTACCATCCGAATCACCCTATGTATCTATCTTCCCTGAACCCCCATCCGGTTTCCCACCCGAACCTGTATCACCACCACCGTCTCCAATCAGCCAACCCGCCACCCCACCTCACCTACTTCTCCTATCGGTTCACCCATCTCTACTCCCGGATCGCCGGTTTTCTACTCCCGACTCACCTTCCACTCCTGATTCCCCACCTGAACCAGTTTCCGATACCACCCCTCCTCCCCGACCTCGGCCTTCCCAATCTTCGTCCCAATCCTAAACCAACTACCCGCTATGATCCTACTGCCTACACTACCAACCACCCCTCTCCTACACCTATTGAACCTACCTCTTTACCGTTGCCAACAGTCCTTAGAATGGCGCCAAGCAATGGCTTGACGAGTTGCTGCGCTACATAGAAATGGAACGTGGACATTGGTTTCCACCTGTCCCTAATACTAACGTGGTTTGATTGTAAGTGGGTTTACAGGTTGAAACAGATCAAAAATGGAAGATTAGCAGGTATAAGGCCCGACTTGTTGCTAAGGGGTTTCTCCAACAGCATGGCATTGATTATCATGAGACTTCAGCGCGGTAATCAAACGCGCTACTATTCGGACTGTCATGTTCACTAGCTGTCACAACAAAATGGTCCTTACGACAGTTGGACGTTCAGACCGCATTTCTTCATTTGCGGTGATCTCCAAGAGACAGTTTACATGCGCCAACCTACTGGGTTTGTTGATCCTGCCAGGCCCAATCATGTGTTGCTTACTCATAAGTCTTTATATGGCTCAAGCAGCCCCTCGAGCCTGGTTACGAAACTTTCAGCCGCTCTTCACCAGCTGGGCTTTTACGGCGTCCAAAACTGACCCGTCGCTATTTATTCTAAACTCGTCAGGCACGCTTGTTTATCTTCTTGTGTAGTCGATGACATTATTATCACAGGTAACAATCCCACGGCCGTTACTAGTATCATTGACCGTTTTGAACTCTATGTTTGCTCTTAAGGATATGGGTCAACTACACTATTTTTTTTGGGTATTGAGTGGTGCACCGTGGTTCTTAACTTGGTGCTTTCTCAACGCAAAATATGTTTCTTGATATTCTTCATCGTGCTGGCCTTGCGGATTGCAAACCTGTTCGTCTCCTATGCGTACCTCTCAAGTCTTTTTTGCCTGATGACAGTCCATTACTTTGATGATCCCTCCAGATACAGGCAAACCGTTGGTGCTCTTCAATATGCCACTTTATCACGTCCAGACATTGCCTTGTCCTGTTAACAAGGGGTGTCAATTTATGCATGCTCCTACTGAAATCATTGGGCTGGTGTGAAGCGTATACTTCGTTATCTGAAGGGCACGATTAATCTTGGCCTCTTATTTCGTCATAACACAGAGTCTAGGCTCCAAGCTTTTCTGACTCTCACCGGCCACTAATCTTACGGCCTTCTCGGATTCTGACTGGGCAGGTTGCCCAGTCGATCGTCGGTCCACGGGAGGATATGCTATCTATTTGGGATCAAATCTTATCTCTTGGTCTGCTCGAAAACAACGAACTGTCTCTCGATCTTCAACAGAATCCGAATACAAGGCCATTGCTGATACTGTTACAGAACTAATTTGGTTAAAGTCTCTCCTTAATGAACTCGGTTTGGATAGCAAGGCACCAACACTTTGGTGTGATAATCTAGGTGCAACTTATCTTTCTTCTAATCCAGTTTTTCATGCCCGGACGAAGCACGTTGAGGTTGATTATCACTTTGTTCGCGAACAAGTCAGTCAATGAAAGCTAGTTGTCTAATTTATCTCAACATGATGACCAAATCGCTGATGTTTTTACGAAGTAAGTCAAATTTATCTCAACTGATGACCAAATCGCTGATGTTTTTACGAAGCCATTACTTCCTCAAAGATTTGAGTTTCTACGGTCCAAGTTGCAGGTCGTTCCCCGCCCTTAACTTGCGGGGAATGTTAGACTAAGTTATTAGACAAGTCTGTTATTATTGAGGTATCTAATTGTAACTAGTATCTTTATATATAGGGCTTTGTAATCGCAATTCTAATTCAATTTTCAATGAAGCGTTTCTGATTCCAATTCTATTCCCTGATTAACGGCCAACAAAAAAAAACCTTATTAATTAGCGGCTACACCAAATATACAAAAAATCGCCACCTATGGCACACCGAAAACTAAAAAACAACCCAGCAAACCGCAGTTACATTAGACAAAAACATCGAACTCCTCCATTTCTCCAGAGTTATGCCCGATTCCTTTTGAGCGATTCTTAACCCAAAAGTAGCTCATAGCCTTTATTCCTCCAAAATGCTTGTCACTGTCGGGTATTTACCATTTGAAAACCAACTCATTTCGCGCGCCCAAATGCTCCAACGTGTAACGGTGTATGATTGCGTTGAAGGCTTTTTTTCTTTTTCCTTGAACCTGCCATATGCAGGTGCAAATCAAATATCTTTCAAACTAAATGCAAAGAATTGGGGAGTTGGTGCACCACTGAGAGACTAGTGGATCAAATTGTTTGTGTAAAAAAGCAAGATACGACCAAATGATCACTCGTCTCGGCATACTCTCCGCACAAAGCACACATGTTCGAGTTAACCTGGATGTTTCTAGCCAAAAGGGCAGACCTGGTAGGAAGCCGCTCCTTCTCCGCCCGCCATGTGATAAACCCCACTTTTTTCGGGAACCCATCTCAGGGGCGGAACAATATGATATTATCCGTAGCACGGGCTACGGCTCAAGTCCACATTCGTAGTGTATTTTTTAAATTTTTTCAGTTTTTATACAAAGGATATCCCTAAATTAATATAAGGATACCCCTAAGACCAAACTGTTTGGGCGTTCAAAAATGGCGGTGTTGCTGCTCAACGCCGTTCACACCGTCTCGTCCACGGTATTACCACGGCGTTATTGATTAGGCCGGGGAATCTCCACCGCGTAGAAGAGTTTTTGGTATCGACGTGGCACGGTTAATGGACGTGGATGTTAGTCGTTTAACCCACGGTTAACTTTTAAAATTTTAAAAAAACTTACCTTTTTAAAAAGTTCTAATTTTACACTATAAATACAACCCACTTCTTCATTTAAATTACCCAAACTCCACCACTCACCTAAATTATACAAACCCTCAATGCCGTTCCACTTCACCCAAAATGTAAGGTCCTAAACTTTGAAAAGGGACAAAACGAACTTCATTAGACAAAAATTACCAAACGGGTTCGAATAATTTTATAAGCAAAATTCTGCATTCAACTTCATTTTTAACTAAGTAAAATAGTTATAAAAGGGTTCATACCATACATGTTTTACAAGTTATTAACCCAGTCTTAACTACAAGTTAACATCTAACCACTACCGGGTTAACTTACATACAAAAGACCCGTTTTAACAAAAACGTTTAACCAAAAAAAAAAAATTTAAACCAAACTAGGATCTTCGCGGAAGCGTGCATCATGAGTGTGTTCGATCCAAGTAGCGCCGCTAACAAGTTCCTTTACCTACATACAACCGTTTCATTAGACAATTTAAAATAACAAGTTTTATTCAACATCCATTTACTAGTCAACTTCCGAAGAGCGTAATAAACCTTCTTCCAAACACGAATTTCTTAACTTGATACATAATCACTTCCACTAACTCAATTCACATTCTTATCACATTTCGTCCTTAACTAACTCATTACAAGTATACGATCTCAACATGTACAAAGATATTATTTATAATAGTGCATACTAATAACATTTCGTAAGCGAGAAAACTTACCTTTGTTGTGGTTTGTTTTGCGTTCCGGAATGACTTGAGCTTTCTTCTTTTAATCCCTACAATCCAAAATTACATACTTTAAAGCCCATGTCATTCTTTTCATTCCATTATCAACTTATTTTCATCAACACACACAATTTCTCAATTCTAACCATTTAACATTGTAAAATCCTATAACCGTTTCATTCAAGGCATTTTAGCAACACTCTGGCGTGCGTAGTAATAATTTTAGCATAGAGTACAAGTATCTTATGCATATTATAACCCATTCATGTCAATAACATTAACAATATCAATTTAGTCAAAACATCATACAACCATCATCCTAGCTTGAATCTCTTTAACAATGATTCATTATAAGTTTTACCATTATGAACGTCACCATACTAATTTACCCCAAATTTCATGTTTCATATCATAACACTTTTACTAAAATGGGTTTTCACTTTTACCCATCAAATTAGTCTAATTCAAGTTCAATTCATGATCTATGAGATTGTTCCTAACCCTTATTCATCCTAATTCCATACAATCTTCATGGATTTATCAAAACCCATTTCATTCATGATCATCAAATTGCAAATTTCAACATACCTTATGTTAAGAATGCTAAGATGGTTAGGTTTGGGGTGAACATGCAGGTGATTAGCTTCAATTTCTTTCCTTTAATTGCTGAATTTTTAGAAGTAGAAAGGGTTCCCCTCTTCTCTTGATCTCCTGGCGACACATACATATGATGTGTGGGTTGTGTGCCTATTTTAATTTTTTTATCTCAATAACCACCTTCATCCTTGTTCATTTTTAGCCCCCTCCATTTGTAATGTTTACAATTAGCTTCTTATTTCTTTTCTATTTGGTTATTTCTCACATAATAATTTAGTACATACTCTTGTAGTTATTAATCTTGTTACAATTATTCTCATACTAGGGTTATACAAACTATAACTTACTTTTTGCATATTATATAAAACATGAAAGCACTTAACCATATTTTGGGGCGTTACAAGTCCACCCCCTTAAAGGAGGGTTCGTCCCGAAACCTGAATACATACTGTTTATTAACATACGTACACATCACGTAGTCCAAGTCTGTTGGGCTTAAATAGTCCTACTACGAACATACATACCTTACTACTCAAACTCTTACGTATAATTTACATGCTTTCAATGAGCTTAAAGAATTGCTAATCGAAACATCTATGCGTATGATTCTTGTATATACTAGTCTACGCGTACAGTCATGTCTTACTGCATTCCATTTCGATTTACACATTAAATTACATCCCGTGCATACACATTCACTTAATTTTCCTTAGGACACCCTACTATTTTATTAGCATGTTACCATAAACTAGTTCCGACACTTTACATATCCATAGTGTCCTTATAAGTTTTTACTTATTAAAACTTAGCCATGTCCATAAAGAAACATATCAACATACATGACACATTTTCGTACCTGCCCTCCTAAAGTTCCGTTCTTACATGTACCTCATAAAACTTTATAATAGGCTTGGGATACTTTTGGGAAGCTTATCGGGGCCTTGGAAGCAAGGAAAGGTGAGAAAACGTGAAAAATGGGTTTCCGGTATCAGACCCGCATAGTCCGGAAGATAAGGCGTCAGCTAAATAGGGCAGGGGGTCAAAGACGCCTCCTCTGCAGCTTAGACGCTGATTTTGCGTTTTATTCCTTCTATTCACTAATCGTGTGTCCCGAGGGTTCTAATACGTGAAATAAATCATTATTCAAGTTCTCAATTCATTCCATACCTTTGTACATCCTTACTTGATTTCAATTATTCAAATATAGATAACTTTATCTAAACAAAATAAGAAGCGAGATCGATAGTCACTTACATTAGGCGTCCGTATTCGTGATCGCTTCCTCGCCTCCTTTTGACCCATTTGCTTTCTGTGCTTGTGTCATCTTGTCATGATGCTTATCCTTACATGTCGCCACATTCACATTCTCATACAAGATTTTGTATATCACCAATCATATCAAGTTCATATCTCGCATTTTCACTTATCATATGTAACAAGCACAAGGCATAGATTCAACAATGCATCATTCTAAATTCACGCAAATTTAACATATCATCAAGTGTAACATACAAGGATCCATCATGCATCATTCAGTTCTTCTGTTCTTACAATCATATTAGGATTTCTAATCATACTATTCTCATATTCGTTGACTTTTCTGAAAAAGTCAACGATCAAGTATGTAAACTTCTGACTTAGGAACATATGTCCATATCGATGTAGTCGGTAATGCTAATGACACCATAAACATTTCGAACCCATTTAGTGAAATACATACTACCATGTAATCTTCTAGTTACATACACAATACACATAATCCATTTTACACATGCTAATACTTTCATTATCTTACATTTGACAACCACATACAAGGTTAGTCAATTAATATAATCATAACATCATCATTTACTAGCAAATTCATCTGTTTTACTTTTAGCACATATTCACTTCTTAATTGCAAATTAAGTAATTAATATAATACATGACGAGTATCACTCATTCGAGTACAATGTACAACCCCCTAACGCTTAATCCTTTCCAAACATACATTTGACCCGAATTCTTGTACGAGTTCCATTTATAGCACATTCTTCAAGTTCGTCTATTACTAATTACATCATTATCATATTTCATTCATATATGTCAAGTCTTCCATACAATCTCACATCCTAACTTCTCTTAAACATTTCATCATTGATATAGTTATCACAACCCAACCATTATTTCCTTCTTAGTCATTCGTACTTGTCTCGAGAGTTTAACGTTGTTTTAGGTTTGTTACTGTTACATGATATAAAGTACATTCCTAGGTTAATCTCCATATAATTTCATTCAGGTCACCATGATTTGCCCGTTCATTATTCCTCTCTATTTTTTTTATCATTACTTGCTATGCACGCCTACGCCTTGATTAATGACATAGAGTTTGAACTAAGAATTTCGTTCTTTTCTTGACCTCTAAAGGTCAAACCTTCCAACCACGTCATACTTGTGTTGACATTTGTTCGTATGGAAACATTATTCCGTCCGTAACTTTCTATTTAACATTCATAAGTCAAATACTTTACTAACCTTATTATTTACATGAACAACGATTCGTGTCCCGATTCAGCCCACCCCCTTCGGGAGCGCGTGTCAAAAACTAGATTGACCCCGTCCATCCATGTGATGAGCTTCCGCTCATGTGCATCTTTTCACCAACTCTACTAGTTTTATCATGCCAAGAGTTCGACCATTCTCATCTACAAATTAAGCGTTAGCACATTTCATTCAGTTTTCCTTCAAACATGATATTTATCAATTCATCTTGTTTACATACTAGCCCTTTCTAAATTCTCTCTCTTTTTTTTGTATACATATATTGGGTCATGTGTTGCACTTACTTTTAATTCAAACACACTAATAAAACATCATTTCATCGTTTTAGAAATTCGCGGACAACTTTTCTTCCTTACCCATACTTATGCCATTCTCCGGGTCGTAGTCCGTCCTTCACCCCGACTCACATGAGTCGTCTTCTATTATGTTTCTTATGAATTTTGTTTATGTGACAATTAGCTTCATCTCCCTTGCCATCATATTGTCATCGGTCTTACACTTACCCAAATAACCCGTTCGACTTTAACAAGGTCGAACCATCAATATATTTCTAGATAGGTTAAGAAGTTTATTCCTTTTTTTTTAAACGCAACTTATCCCTCACTTACTCATAAGTGCATCATATGTATCTATGCATCATGTTAGTCAAGTGACCCACCTGACTCGACAAGGCTACCGACACCACTTACTTACAATATTTACACCTACCTTAGTAGGAGGAAGAAACACATTCCTTCCCTCATTCTTACTCATTCCCACTTTGTTTATGGATTTGAACTTTTGTTCTTCTTACGTGGCTGGTTCGCAGATACTTATGGATTCAAGTCTCTTCATTCTTACTTCTGACTCTTATATGTTCGATCTGTATTTGCTTACGGATTTTACCTTTCACTATTATACTCCATTCTTATAAGTTTAATCCGTATATCAAATACGGATTCAAACTTTTTCATTCTTATAAGTTTGATCCGTACTCACCCACAGATTCATACTTTTCATTCATACCTTTCGTTCTTATATGTTTGGTTCGTACTTACCTACGGATTCAAATCTTTCATTCTTATAGAATACTCACATTTTCTTAAGAGTCTTGCAACTCCTTTTATCCATTCGTCAACCTACTTCCCGATTCTACCCGACATACTAGTGGTAATTATCATGGTCTCACGAATGTTATATACTTCTTATATTAATCACACATTCTTGTCTACATTTGAAAACATTCTAGATCAATACCATTTCTTACTTATTCAATTTAAAATTTCATTCTTACGCATACTTTATCATCCCTCTTTCAGCATACTTAATTCATTCTATCATTCTAAATTTCATAACTTTCCTTCCGTTCGTTCTATAAAATGGTCAAAACGATCACGAATCATCTACGTGCCATAAATAAGTCAAAGGACTTATTATTACATACATTCGTATCCCTCTTTCTGAAATTTTATGTTCCCGAGACATATTATCATAGCACAATTCGAGTCACATGACTTTTTATTCGTCCTTATCACTTTTCGGGGTCTTGGTGAGGCTACATTCATCTACAATTAAACGTTCATATTAATCATTGTTACATTCATTCTTCCTATCTTTCATGCATCAATCACTCTTAATAATTCTTTCTCATAAGTCATAGACTCATCTAATCTTTCTTTACGAACATTCTAAATGCGTTACTTACTTCATTTGCTTGTGTACATAATTTCCTATTCTTTCACACTTTCGTCATTAAAACATGCTAGTCATCTAGAATTTCTTTGTTTCGTAATTAATTTAAGGTGTTCCTAGCGTTTAACGAAGGCTAGAACTAAATTAAAAGGGTCTGGCATAACAAAACAAGCAAATCAGAAAAGTGGTTCAGGAGGTGCCGTCGCCGACGGCACATATGTGCGTCGCCGACGGCTTCTGAATAGTTGCGTCGCTGCCATTGTCCGTAGACAGGGAGTTTGGGCATCGGGTGGAAGGATGTCGTCGCCGACGGCACATATGTGCGTCGCCGACGGTCTCTACGTTTTGCAGGCGCTGATTTGCTTAAAAATTCCATTTTCAGGCCTTTACTCAACCCGAAACGGTCTTGTGCAGTCCCGAACCCTTCCATAACATCCCGTAACGTTCCAACCCAGGTTATACTAGTAAATTAACCATAACCAATTCCCGTTTCCAACTAAAAACATAAATCGAAATTACTATATTACTTACTTGTATAGCGCTTCGGAACGAACACACCTTCATCCGAGCTTTCGGTTTGAGTCCAAGCATTATAATTCCAATACTTGAATCCCTCAAACCTCAGCTCTGATACCAACTTGTAAGGTCTAAACTTTGAAAAGGGACAAACGAACTTCATTAGACAAAAATACCAAGCGGGTCGAATAATTTTATAAGCAAAATTCTGCATTCAACTTCATTTTAACTAAGTAAAATAGTTATAAAAGGGTTCATACCATACATGTTTTACAAGTTATTAACCCAGTCTTTAACTACAAGTTAACATCTAACCACTACCGGGTTAACTTACATACAAAAGACCCGTTTTAACAAAAACGTTTAACCCAAAAAAAAAATTTAAACCAAACTAGGATCTTCTCGGAAGCGTGCATCATGAGTGTGTTCGATCCAAGTAGCGCCGCTAACAAGTTCCTTTACCTACATACAACCGTTCCATTAGACAATTTAAAATACAAGTTTATTCAACATCCATTTACTAGTCAACTTCGAAGAGCGTATAAACCTTCTTCCAAACACGAATTTCTTAACTTGATACATAATCACTTCCACTAACTCAATTCACATTCTTATCACATTTCGTCCTTAACTAACTCATTACAAGTATACGATCTCAACATGTACAAATATATTATTTATAATAGTGCATACTAATAACATTTCGTAAGCGAGAAAACTTACCTTTGTTGTGGTTTGTTTGCGTTCCGGAATGACTTGAGCTTTCTTCTTTAATCCCTACAATCCAAAATTACATACTTTAAGCCCATGTCATTCTTTTCATTCCATTATCAACTTATTTTCATCAACACACAACAATTTCTCAATTCTAACCATTTAACATTGTAAAATCCTATAACCGTTTCATTCAAGCATTTTAGCAAACACTTGGCGTGCGTAGTAATAATTTAGCATAGAGTACAAGTATCTTATGCATATTATAACCCATTCATGTCAATAACATTAACAATATCAAATTTAGTCAAAACATCATACAACCATCATCCTAGCTTGAATTCTCTTAACAATGATTCATTATAAGTTTACCATATGAACGTCACCATACTAATTTACCCCAAATTTCACGTTTCATATCATAACACTTTTACTAAAAATGGGTTTTCACTTTTACCCATCAAATTAGTCTAATTCAAGTTCAATTCATGATCTATGAGATGTTCCTAACCCTTATTCATCCTAATTCCATACAATCTCATGGATTTATTCAAAACCCATTTCATTCATGATCATCAAATTGCAAATTTCAACATACCTTATGTTAAGAATGCTAAGATGGTTAGGTTGGGGTGAACATGCAGGTGATTAGCTTCAATTTCTTCCTTTAATTGCTGAATTTTAGAAGTAGAAAGGGTTTCCCCTTCTTCTCTTGATCTCCTAGCGACACACACATATGATGTGTGGGTGTGTGCCTATTTTAATTTTTTTATCTCAATAACCACCTTTCATCCTTGTCATTTTTAGCCCCTTCCATTTGTAATGTTTACAATTAGCTCTTATTTCTTTTCTATTTGGTTATTTCTCACATAATAATTTAGTACATACTCTTGTAGTTATTAATCTTGTTACAATTATTCTCATACTAGGGTTATACAAACTATAACTTACTTTTTGCATATTATATAAAACATGAAAGCACTTAACCATATTTTGGGGCGTTACACAAAAAAACCGAGGATGACAGCCGTTGCGTAGACCGAAGAAGATTGCACTTTGCGAGTCGTGGATCGAAGTTTTAAGCCACCACACGTCAGATAGGCGCTCGAGCGGTCCTTTTTGGAGGACAACCCGACAACACTTTCAAGCCTATATGGGTGAGAACAACCGAACCATCGACTCCCTCCCGTATCGTTTTAGGACAATCCGGCTCGCTCAAACTCAGACGCTGCATTCTTCGACCTTCGTTCTTGTTGTTTTTATTAATATTGTATGATTGCACGGCAAAAAATTAGGATACCCCTGATTTAACAGGCTAGTTCCGCCACTGACCCATCTATTCCACACCAACTTGTATCCGGAGGGCGTTCTATTGAAGGAATTAAGGATAGCCTTAACACCACAAACAGAGAATTCGGCTGATGGCTGTAAACCCCACTTTACTCTATCTGGTGTAGCCGAAACCGAAACAGTTAACAGGATATAGAATTCACATATCCTTGTACAAAAGGAAAGAATGGTATGAAGTGTAGAAAACAAGTTTGACCCTTGATTTGCAAGATAAGGGTTGAGATTAAGTGGTCCCCAAATATAGAATTAAGATAACTAAAAACAAAGGAAACAAGTAAGGGGGGGGGGGAAGGTAAAATAGGGAAATCCAATATTGTTGACTCATAAACCCACTTTCCCTTGATTTTCAAACGACTATAACTTTTTCATACATTAGTATTTTTTTTATAAAATTACACCGTATTAACGAGCATTTCATTTTTTAATTCAAGCAACATATTGTTATATTTTTCTTTAAAAAAGTTTGCAGGATTTTGAATACCCATTACTTGATTACGTGATTTTAAATGCCCAGTAAGTGACTACGTGATTTTGAATACCCATTACGTGATTACTTGATTTCATTATAGTATTGTATGTGAAACTCCAGTAAGTGATTACGTAATTACGTAACAATAGTTGCCTATATATTATTACGTGACTACATGATTTTAAATACTCATTTCGTGATTACGGGTTTTCATTATAGTATTTATGTGAAACCCTACTGAGTGATTACGTAAAAATAAAACACGTAATACATAATATTTCATATGGAATACCTAATATTTCAAGTATAATCACGTATTAAGGATAAATTATATACAAAAAATTTGTCAAACCAACCTATAATAATAACAACATAATGTCGTATATTAGAGATTTAACCACGTAATAAAGCATAAACAATCAAATTCTTATTATTGAATGTGTAATCACGTAATAAGCATAATTGTATTAACGTTAATTATAACAAATCAAATTGAATATGTAATCATGTAATGAATTTACATTGAATGCGTAATGATTTATGTTGAATGTGTAATCACGTAAAGGGTATTCAAATCACGTAATCATGTACTGGGTATTCAAAATCACGTAATGAGTACTGAGTATTCAAAATCACGTAATGGGTACCAGGTATTCAAAATCACGTAATCACGTAATGGATATTTAAAGTCCTGTAAATTATTTTTAAGAACACTATAACAATAGGTTCCTCGAATTAAAGAGAATGAAATGCTCGTTAATATGATGTAATTTTTTAAAAACAAATATTAACGTATGAAAGAGTTATAGCCGTTTGAAATCAAGGAGGAAACTAGTTGAAAGGATAAAAGACCATTATACTCTTCCCTCCTTAAATTGAGCAAAACAAATGTGTGGTCATAATTCTCTCCTGTACTTCCTACAAAATTTCTCTCATATACGTGATCTCTTATCAACTTATTAATGCATAAAATATATATCATACTCATTTAACCCATCATTTACTCTTTAATTCACTTCCCATTTAAACTCATTTATTGTCGCAGCCCCCGACCCCTACTCTGAAAGCGGGCGCTGCGAACGGGCAGTATCAATGGTATCAGTGTTTATTAATTTAGCAGCGGAATACTTCAGGACCGTAGTCAGGAAATGTTTTTATCCGAGTAAAACACCAAAATTTTTATAACAAAATTTTGAGATAAAACCCAAGTTCATCTGACAGTACATTTGTAGGGATAAACCCTAATTATTGAAAACAAAAACTCCTTTTTATTTAGGTAACTTTTATAACCACTTTTCCAAGTCTTTAGTGCTCTCCAGTTGGCTTCTATTTGGCTTTCACATTGTGTTATCTGAAACGCGTTTTAAAAACATTTTATCAGCAAGAAATACTGACGAGTGCATCCTAGTTTAATCAAAAACAACTTTTATAATTTCACAGTATTGCGAGCGCTTACAATGTTTATATCTACACAATTACTCGTTCAGTACTGTCAATCCTGACTGATGGGTCATATTACTCATTGGCTAACTCTTTGTCCAATGGTAACGTCTTTCACATTTTGTATACAAAACCCCAACATACCGGCAGTAATTGAAGAATACATAGACTCAATCATTGTTAATTATAGTTTAAAACAATTGGGTTTTGTAAAAACAGTTTACGAAAAGCATATGTACTCACATTGCAAATTTAGGTAAAACTAAAGCTTCCTGATAATCTCCTGGTTATTATCTATTAAAATCAAACAATGCACACGTGTTAGTAAAATAACCCAAATCGCATTAACCGTACAACTCGAGACAGAATTCCAATGACTGAGTCGGGCAGAGCCGACATGCATTACGGAATCCTAGATCAATCGGGTGTACACACGAGACAGAATTCCAATGACTGAGTCGGGCAGAGCCAACATGCATTACGGAATCCTAAATCAATCGTGTAGGGTAATAGCAGGGTTATAATACTTACAACGAGGCCGAGCTTCGCTTTATAGTGGGTATTATTTCCTGAGCAATAATGTTATTATAGTGACAGAGAAAGAAAAGGAATTTGAACGATGAGAAATGAGGCCAAAGGCCTCTATATATAGCCTGCCCGCGACGGCCCCCCTTCTCTTCTTTCGCAGCCCGCGACGGAGGTAGACTAGGGCGTAGCCTTGGCAGCTCAACGTAGTAGGCTTGACACGATGAGGACACGTGGCTGGCAGGGTGTACGGCAAGTAACAGGTCCTCGCGCCCCCGCGACAGACCAAGGGGTCTTGGTCGCGCCCCTCGAGAGACTGCCAAACTTTGTTTTTCTTGTTTTTAATAAGTACAACGGTATTTTGGGCTTGTTTTTCGCGTACAGAGTATATTTTAGGACTTTTAGGGATAGGAGGGTTGTTATATTTATGATTACTAGTCTAAGTACCCGTGTAATACACGGGTGGCTAAACAAAAAATAAATTATATTTTCACACGTAAATAATTTGTTACAGCTTCGTTCGAATATTATGATGTATTTTAATTTACATAAACGTAAAGTTAGTACCACAGAATATTATAATCAATGATGCCTATTGATAATACACGCGAACGTTGCGGTATTGAACAATGATATGTTTCTTACTTTTTCAAAACAATGAATGTTGTTATCATATCAATTTGAATTTAAAATATAGAAAAAAAAATTATTCGTACAACAAATGTAAAAAAAGTGGATCGATGATGTGTATGTATGAAATATGATTTTCGGATGTTCAATACAAATTTAAAATCTATTACTCTAACACTTATGGTTGCTGGAGTTTCGTAACAAATAACTTCGAATACGTTTTAGACCAATTAAAAAAACAATCAGTTGTACATAACTATATTTATAAACAGATTTACAATTACTTGTAAAAATAATAAACATCTAATAAAAAAATTATATCCTAAAATAAATAAAACAATATCTATTTAAATAGTTTGAGTAAAATATATAAAAGTAAATATTTGTTACCAAAAAATACCGTCAAAGAAATGTTATTTTATTAAAGATTTACGGACAATACAAATAAGAATAACATTTAAGTAAAAAATCATCATTACAAATATATCATATCAAGTTCTGCAAATCAGCTTACCTTCTTCACAATCTTCAAGAAACATCAACGGCGGTTCAAAAATTAGTAAAGGTAACTTCCGACTTCATCTCCGATCAGTTGAAAGAAGATTGTTACTCTGATTTACCAACTAAATTTATCATCCGTATTACAAACAACTCACGAATTGTGTTTATTTCCAACGATTAATGAAGAATTAGACGTGAAATCAGAGTTAGGTTTTTGTTAAATTGAAAGCTCTGAAAGTTATATGTATTTATGAAGGAGTATATGTATTGCATGTGTTTGAGTGTATATAATTTCGGTTAATACTTTGATTTGGTTGATAGATTGTGATCATATTGTTATGAATAAAAATTGTTAGTTAATAGTGTGATTGGGATGATTGAATAGATATGATTATCATTTTACATTTATGATCAAGAATTTTGTTTGTTGAATTGTATTCAAAGTAAGATTATATTTAACTCATATTAAACACTATAAAAGGATAATTTTTGGTAAAAAATAATTGACACATTTAATTATTTGTAATATTGTATATAAATATAATGATCAGATAAAGGTTGCTTTAGTGTTGTTTATATGTATGTTGTATATAGTCATTGTATCAGCAAAATGTGTCAAAATCTGTTTAAAATGTTATTTTCTTATTGATATGAACATATATGTATCGATTGAAGTTCAACACTAAATGTTTATACCATATGTTGGTATTATGCAGGTTTAAAAAATGAGTCCCTCATGCATTGCAATCTTAGAAGAGCCATCCTCGTTAAAACTTGTATGTATAATGCTTACAAAATAATATATATAACTTGTATTAAAAATTATGTAAACCCTAAATTTAACCGCAGGTGCTGCCAATTCATTTTGTTAAGAATGTATATGGAGAATATTGGCAAAGGAGAAAAGTAATGATAAATCATGAAAGTCGTAGAAGTTGGCCAGTTTCTCTAAGAAGTGTAAGTGGTGAATCCATTATAACCGACGGGTGGAGTAATGTAGTAAGGGATCTTGAATTGACAAAAAGGACAATATTGCGATTAAGGATAATGGAGGACAAAAGTATGGAAATCAGTTGCTTTGTTGAAAACATATGTGGTGAATCTTTTGTCACATTCAATCGTTACAACATTTTAAAGATAATAGTAAGTATACTATTATTTGTTAATTAATTTTTATTTTGTCATACTTGAAATATAAATGATTTACATAAATATATATCAATAAAATGTTACATTACTTTTCAGGTGCTTCCAGAAACTTATGTAACAAAATGTTACTCGTACGTACCAGTGAACGACTGTTACAACATAAATGCAGCAGGTCATAGTTGGAAAGTTGAGACGGAAAAAATAAATGATAACTATGTTTTTACAAAAGGTTGTCCGAAGTTATTTCATGATCTTGGAATAGAAGAGGATGATTTACTGTTGTTGACGAAAACTGACAACGCAACATTTGAGATAAAGATATATCGTAGAGGAGTTGAGTTAGATGTGAACATCAAAGAAGAAAGTGATGATGAATCTATGCTGGAAATACCTAAACACACATACTACAAAAACGTTGACTTTGTAAGTTTTTTATACTGAATTTTAAGACTTTAGTAAGAAATCAGACTTACTTACGTATGTTATTGTATGACAGACTTTATGTGAAGACGATGATTCAGTTGATCTGTTTATGTGTGAGGTAATAAGCATCCATTTATGTATATAAATATAAATTAGAATTAGCTTTTGGGATTTTACTAAGCATAAATGTATGATAAATAGAAGAATGAAAGTGGTTACAAAGATGAGGGGAGTAAGAACGTTGGTGGAGAAGAAGCCTCGAACGTGGAAACAAAGAGTGTGATGAGAGAAGAGATAAACCAACTGCCAAAAGAAGATGTAAGAATTTTAATCATAATAATACATGATTAGTACTTTTAATATGTATAGCCATATTTATTTTTTACTTCTTGATCATTGATGTCTAAAATAAGAAATTGTGTAAACAGGTTAAGAAAAAAGGAAAACATATTGAGGGATATTGTAAGGCAGACGAAGGTAAGGTGCTGATATGCGGAACAGAAGTGGAAATGCAAACCGTTTCAACAGTTGGAAAAAGAACACGCAGTCGGTTGGTACGTATAACAACATTTACTTATGATTAACTCAAAGAGATTAAAATATATAATACATATTTTATTATAAACATTATGTGTTTCTGTAATAATTAGGAAAAAGACATTAGAAAGATATCAGGCAGTAAATTGAAGATATCAGATGTTGCACCAAAACGTGTTGCAAGGAAGAATTCTGTAGATAAAGATGGTTGCTGTGAATTTACACAAAAGGGAGGTAACAGAATGGTATGTTTTTTCAACACTAATTGATAAACGGTAAGACTATAACATTCATAAGGCTGGTTTAATTGTTAATTATCATATTCATGCAGAGATTGCCTGCTAATGTTGTAAGAATTGGCGGATTAAAAAACAAAGTGCATGTGTTAAAAGTGAGGAGCATGAAGGGAAAAACAGTCGATATGAATGTTAGGCGCCAAAAGAATGGAGATGATGTGAGGTATGCAATCGAAGGATGGCCAATGTTCATGAAAGAGAATGGGCTTCGTCTGGGTGACAAAATGCATTTCAAATTCATAAGCAAAGGAAATCTGCTGATCTTAACAGACGTGGATCAAGTTAATGCAGGTTGAAAGGTAAATGTTTAAGCTAATGAAGAAGTTTTTTTGTGTACTCGAAATGAGGACTATATTATGCAAGTTATGTTATGTTTACTTTTGTTTTGGACATGTAATCAGTGGTTATGATGTTATGTTTACTTTTGTTATGGAAATGTAGTAAGTGGTTAACCTTAAAGACATTTAGTTATATATCATGAAAAAAAACCATATTTTGGAATGTAAGTAATGTTGGTATCATCTATAAAAGGTTGTTGATTAATATGTGTATGTATATATATTAACATAATAAGTTATTGTTGTTTATATGTGAATCGGTTACTTTATATAATTTGAAAGTAATTAGTTTGTCGGACGGAGAAATATGGATCCTTGGAATAAAAGTTCATGTCCCAATATTATTACCAGAAATAACTATTGATTCAATAATACATAAGAATGTGAATATACTTTAATGCGTAAATACTTCGTTATAAGTTTCTTCGCATATAATAAAAAATGATACAAATAACGTGATGAACAAAAAATGACAAAAATAAAAAAGTCACAATCCATTGAATATCTCTTTATATACAACATTGGTTGTTTTATTTGTAGGCCTGCCATCATTGTCAAGTATTAGTAACTTGATTCCATCTCGTCTTGTAACCCTGGATAAAGCTACGTACAATTGACCATGTGTGAAAACTGGTTGTCTTAGGTACAACCCAACCTTAGATAGCGACTGTCCCTGGCTTTTGTTAATCGTCATTGCAAAACATACAGTTATTGGAAATTGCCTCCTTTGGAATGCAAAAGGAATCTTTCGGTCCGAAGGTACCAAATTCATTCTAGGTATGAATGTCCGAGAACCAATATTACCACCAGAAATTATCTCAGCTTCAATAACACAACTGTAAAGTTTTGTGACCTTTAACCTTGTACCGTTACACAAACCATTTCGTTGGTCAATATTTCGCAACAACATTACTGGAACACCAACTTTAAGCACTAACCTATGATTTGGTAAACCAGACACTTTGAGACCATTGAGCACGTCGGGGGAGTATATTTTTTGCTGATCAACATTGCCATCTTCAGTAGGGCATAGACTGTCAGAACTAAGATACTCTTTTTCTTCACCAGGGAATACTGCCAACAATCTGTCGTTAATCTCGTGAACAACCTCATTCTTAGGCGCAAGTATAGCTCTTGTACTAAAGTAATTACGATCATTGTAATTCTCCAAAATTGACGGATAAACAAAATCAATCAGGCTAGAAATTGGATCAGATATGCTATCAATTAAAAGCTCAGGTGGTATTTCAATTATTGCTTCTCCATCATTGGAACCACCAACATTTCCCTCACCAACATCCAACAACCATTTTGCAAAATTACTGATTTCTTCAACTTCAGATGATGGTCTTCCAACAGTTAACCTCATGTTTCTAGATAACGTCAACAACTTACACTTACTCCACAAATAAGAAGAACATAATGAGGCATTCACAATTTCTTGACGTCCACCGTTTGGAACAACAGGTAGTATTTGCCTAAAATCACCACCAAATACAATTACCTTTCCTCCAAATAAAACATCAGACCTGGATGGATTAGATATATTGAAAATGTCATGCATAGTTCTATCCAAAGCCTCAAATGCATGTTTATGAACCATAGGAGCTTCATCCCATATAATGAGTTTGGTCTGCTGTAGTAATTTAGCTACATCGTCGTCTGGTTTTATATGACAAACGGAATCCTCATTAAGATTCAAAGGTATATGAAACCTAGAATGAGCCGTTCTTCCTCCCTCCAACAGCAATGATGCAATTCCGCTAGATGCAACGTTTAATACAATCTCACCTTTTGACCTAATTGCAGCAGACAATGTTTTCCATAAAAATGTTTTACCGGTCCCGCCATAACCGTAAACAAAAAATACTTCTCCATTGTCTCCATGAACTGCGTTCATAATTTCTTCATATACTGCACGTTGTTCATCCGTTAACAAATTCACCTGACCTTGATAAACATTTTGTAACTCTGATCTGTCATAAGCAAGCTCTTCGTTAATCAATCGGCAGCGAAAGTTATCTAAAGATGAAGTATCCGGGTAAGGCATTGATAAAAATCTCCGAAGCGATGAATTATTCCGAGTTAAAAACTTCTCGATTTCGCATAAAACATAGTTCTTTAGTTGCTCATCAGGAATTGATAAACCTGTGATAAATGAAAACCACATATAAATTTAATGGTAATTTTTTGTAACTGTCACAAAAACATAATATGAAATTTATAATTTTACCTGAAACACGATGATACTTTGAGAATCTGTACAGAAAATCATCTGTCATATACTTCCATGTGCTTTCCCAGACAACTTCAGGTCTAGATAATGTGCTTGACAGTAACATGGTGGCGAATAAATTGCGAATATAACCTGCACTACCTGATATATTTGCTTCTTTGATGGCCTCAATGTACTCCGAGTCGTCATCCAACAAACCAAGCGCATAGCAAACATCTCTAAAAGTATCGTACACTCGACCATTAACTGTTTTAATATCATCAAACGATGTTGGTCCTTTAACTTTGTTAAGAAGAATTCTTAAATAGTACGCTTCACCGGTAGAAGGAGAAACGGAATGAATTCTTCCAATTGTTTTTCCTTTTATTCTCGGAACCCATATACGCTTGTCAAGCTTCCACACATAAAAACGCGGAAACTGTACATATGTTAGTGTACGTGCAACATGGTCGTTAGGATCTTGATTACGTTGCATCCAAGCTAAAAACATTGATGAGTTCACAGATGGTTTGTTTAGCACTTGATTAATATCTTCATCAGGACCGAAACAAACTGTTTGTTGTCCAGGAAGATGGAAAGGAAGACGCATAACAGAAGGACTCCTATAATTAACTTCATTAGAAAAAATCCTCCAAGAGGCTTCACACGCAGATATATACCTACAGTCATAATACTCTTTAATTTCATCATTTTCTGCTTGCTCGTTTTCATTATTGCTCGGAACCACAGCAACTGTTGCTCTATCAGGACCTTTATTAATATACTTGAACAAATACTTTATTGACGCCGCTTGGTTGCACCATTCAACGTTTATATGCGCCTGATATCTTTTCAAAAGCTTTTTGTTATAAGGTACAACACTTCTGTTGTCTAACTCAATCTTATTTTTTAAAACGAAGGAACCGTCATCTCTTCTTCTGTATAAGGGAAATCCGTTAGAATCCAAGGTTGAGTGATCTTGAAATTTCTTGGGAAAACCTTTTGAACATTTTCTATCAACCATACATGGAGAGCTCATTCTAGCATTACCACATGGACCGTGAATCATATGGTCTTTCACAAGCGTATATAGTTCCGGGTCTTGGTTTAAATCAGGGATTTCTGCAGAAATAAACTGATCAACATGGTCTACAGTTGGAAGTTTGTAATCATTCTCCATGAATAAGCACATATGCGCATGAGGCAATCCTCGCTTCTGAAACTCAATAGTGTAAACAACTACAAAAAAAAATAAAAACCTTGTAATTATAATTAAGGTTATTTTTAAAAAGTAACTTTATAAACATACCAGCAGAAGCTTTTCCAAACAAATCACGGTCTTTCAAATCTTTACAAATTGAATCCAGCTTTATTTTAAAAATTCGAGATAAAATATCAGGCCTATCCTCCGGATTAAGATTTGTGTCCTTAAGAAACCTTTGAACCTCCGGCCATTTGGGATTGCAGGTAATGGTTATAAAAAAGTCTGGATAACCATACCATTTACAAATTGCCATTGCGTCAAGATAGTTTTGCATCATATATCATGACCCGCCTGTAAAGGAAGATGGAAGGAAAATATGTTTTCCAACCTTAGACAAATCTTGTTGGCCGTTATATCTTAGTTTCCGGATATTCTCATATGTATCAGACCTGAGATCTTGTTGCTGAAATCTTATAAAGTTCAGTCGCTCGCTCTCAATCATCGTATAAGCATCAACCAAAAACTGTTGGAATAACCGTCGAGAATTTAGAATCAATGAAAACTGGTTACTACGATCTTGTACACGATACGCAAAAAACTCTCTCATTGTACAATTCGGACGTTTCTTGTTAGTAACATCAATGACACCCCTATGTGGTATGTCAATTCTGTAACCGTCGTCTCCATATGGGAACAAAATAGGATACTGAAGTGCAAGATAGGAAGGATGCAATTCACTTATTCTTTTTAATGAACCTGTTTGT
The DNA here is from genome assembly GCF_002127325.2 of Helianthus annuus. Taxonomy (NCBI): domain Eukaryota; kingdom Viridiplantae; phylum Streptophyta; class Magnoliopsida; order Asterales; family Asteraceae; genus Helianthus; species Helianthus annuus. The sequence continues at coordinate 10,915,073 of NC_035445.2, forward strand.
GTCTCGACAACGATATCTCTTTTCTCAAGTGCGTTATCGATATCTCCAACAATAAGAGCAGCAACCTCTGAGGAAGTAGGTAAGTTATAAGTCCGACCATCTTGTTCTCTTTTGCCAATTAGGCGAAGCTTTAAAGTGGTATTAGGATTTTGTTGGAAGCAATCTCTAACCATCCTATAAATTTTCACAAGCACATTTTCGGCATCAAACATTGCTTTGATTTGTTGTATCAGCTTATTATCAGTTTCATCTGAAGTGGATGATGAGGAAGCATTGTCTGAAGACCTGTTTCATCAAATTGAAATATTAAGTAAATATATACTTAAAATAAATGTTATTAATAAAATTAGTTCATGAATGGTACCTAAAAACTGATTGCCTGTTTGCCAACTCATTTTCAGTATCGTATATGTATAACTGACAAAATTTAGGCTTCCCTCCGTTTGGTGGCACAAGACTACCAATAGAATGGTAATTTTCACCACTAATTCTGTAGCAAAAAGGAGCATTACCAGTATTCACGGTTTGGTCAACCTTACCACCCATTGAGGTAAACGCGAACATAGAATTGTAACGTCGAATGTTCTTCAAAAAGTGCTTGCTTTCATTGTCATTGGACATGAATAGACTTTTATAATAAGGTGTCGCGGTTTTGTAATCCGGTAAGACAACTTTGGCATAACCACAACATAACATATGACATATTTTGCCACCCTCTTTTCTTCCGCTTCCTTTCTCTGCGTCCCATAACTTTGCATAACAAACTTCACAAGTAATAACTTGATCACCGTGATCCAAATAATCTGTTAAAACATACAACATTATAGTTATATATACAACATTCATTACAATAATAAGATATACGTATTTAAGACTTAGTATTTTTACAATATGTAGCACTACTTATCAAGAAACCTAACCTGTAGAAACACCTTTATAAGGATCTCGTTCTACGGTTTCGTCTGTGGTCAAGTCGATCATTGGTATAGGAGACGAAATACGTGCTTTGGATACCAACTTACGTTTCCCAGATGATAGCCTTTGCAAATTACGGTTCAATGATGATGTGCAGGTGGTTGATGTGATGCCAGTTGAAATATTATTCCCAATATCGTTTTTTCTCGTTGTACGATTGCTGGTACTACAAATAATGTTACCTGCTACAATTGACAAAAAGCATATTAAAAATATCGATGCAAAACAATAAGAACATATTCCCAAATATATAAACATTAAAATAAAGAAATACTTACTTGTTACAATACTTGAAGGACTTGGATTAACATTATTAGTCACCTCAGGAGTGGATTCAAAATTGTGAAAACCAATTCTGTTGACTATGTTATCCGATGTAACACACGGAGTGGAAGTGGAATTAATATTAGTGGAATCAATATTGAGGGATGACGATGTAGTTCCCACATTTGATTTCTTATTATCCAAGTATAATTTTCTTAATTTTCTTCTATGAGATGCCTCGTCTCGAGTAACAATTGGGAGGACAGCTATTATAAAATCGTAGACAAATTGAAAAAATTATAATGAACAAACAATAACAAATCAAAATAGTTAGTTGTAGATAAGGAAAAAATAATTCTCATTTTGTTAAAAAATATATACTTAAAATAATACCATTCGTTATGCTTGATAAAGGTCTTCTGCCTCGTCGAACTTTAAAGAGACACAAAAAAAATGGAAGAATTAATAAAAAATTCTAGCGTAATAGTGAGCTAAGTAAGTAGGTCTAAAATAATATAAATGGACAATGAAATAATTAGTGCTATACCATTAACAATGTCGGAGGATGTGTTTTCATTCCGGTGAACTGCGGATAAAAAAAATATACATCTCTATCTATATAATCAAATAACTAAGAAGGTAAAAAAACTGTAAAACTTTAAATAACTTACCATCCTGAGTGTTTTCTTTATCAATGTCATTGTATACGGAGACAATTTTTGGTCGTTTAGGCATTGCTATGAATTTAGAAAAAGAATTGTTAAATTACATAGTTGGTATGTTGGAACACATGTTAAGTAATATTTAATCAATCATCAATAAAGATTCATATAAACAATTTAACAAAACAATAAGGTGTAATTGTGTACAATGGTCTATATTTTATACGGAGTGTTAAATCATAAAATTTATGTATTATATATGTATAAATATATAAATATAAAGATACATTATAATGACAGCGCACAACTTAAATGAATGATACTATGCGAAAACAAATATTGTGAAAACAAAAATACATACAGATTCAAATAAAATGCTAAATGATTAAATAACAATAGATAAAAATACAAAGTGAACAAACTAACCGAGTTGAAAGGTTGAATACCGAGGATGAAATTATCAAGGGAAAATGAGTGTTTTGATCAATTCTTATTGAATCATCCAATACGAAATGAAAGGGGGATATAGAAATCACAAATTGGAAGAAGTCTATAACAATATATAGAGATAGAATATACAAAAAATGGAAATATATTTATGTAATACGTTAATTTTAGAAGTTTTTAAATTGTAATATATGTTTCCATAAATGAATTTGCTTACCTTATATTAAAATTTTTTTAGGAAATTGAGATTTATAACATCTTTCCAAATAAATAAAAGATATGAACTGTGTAAATATGAAGATTGTAATTACTTACTATAATAGACATATAAAACACTAACAAAATCTAAAAACTATTACAAAATAAGTCACATTAGTATCATTACAAAAGATCTAAATAAAGTCAACCATGGGAAAGGACGCAAATTTTTCATGTTCATAACCACAACCAAAAAATTAATCTATTCAAAAGACTAACAAACAAACTAACCAAACCATAGCTGTTTTAAACACACTTTATAGCAGTCTTCATTAGATTGAAGTTACACCGTTCAACACAATCTTCCTCTGTGAAGTTACATATGTGAAGTGCAACATGTGTCCAAACTGCAACTGGTTATCATCCATAAATTTCCTCAATCCATCCACAGCGTAACGTAACGTACCACTGTTTAACTCTGTCTTTGTGTCATAAACTTCAACATCACCATTCAAGTTCTGGACAGATATAGGTTGCAATCTTTCAGACAGGCCGGCTCTATTAACAACCTCAACCGGAAGCCGCTAAATGCGTTGAAAATAACAAAAAACTATAAGCAAATATAAACAATTATAAAATTTTTAATGGTTGATCAGGTATAAAAGAAAAAGTACCAGCCTATATTCAGCTTTACGGCTAAATTCGAAAAATTCTGGATCAATGCCGATACGGGAAACTTTGTTTGCATTCCTTGAAACCTTCTTTGGATGCTACCCATTTTTAACAACAGTTAAGCATTTCTTTGCCTTTGATAAGGAAAATAATGTACAATACAAACGGATATTAGTACACTTAAAATAAAATACATAAATTATTTAATACCTTGACAGTTTGATCAGATGTTGTATAACGTTTTCGGCCTTTGCATTGTTTGTTGAAATTATCAAATGTGACGGATCGGTCGACAGAAAGTTTACATTTTCCCTTTCCTTTGAGCTGTTGTGAAATAAAGAGTTAGCACATGAAATATTTTACATCTTATATGTTTTTTAAATTTAAAGCAAAAATTTGTCAACAACAAATTACATATACAAAATGTACTAATTTTTAAGAAAAAAAAAGGAAAAAATACATCCAAGACTCACCTTCTAATTGATCTAATAAAGTTGGAGGTTATTTTTCAGACATAATAAAGTTGTTAAATTAATTGTACATTGTCATGTTTATTTAATTAATATTTGACTTGTAAACCAAAGAAATAAATAATGAAGTTCCAACAACTCGAATACAACTATTATGATGATTGAAACTATTCCATGGTATTACTGATAAGGCAAATTGATTAAACTATGTGTTTGTACAAACAAACAAACAAAAGAACTATAAAAGTAATAATATAGATGCAACCATTGGTTTATTATCAGTACTAATGCTCGTATGGGTTAATTGTAGGTTGAATTCAAAAAAATTGAGTTATAATAGGCAATTGTCATAAATAAATTAATATAACAATATAATAGAGTCTGTAAACTTACATCTTGTCTTGTCGTGAAATGTAAACCATCACCTACTTTCAACGTCTCTTTAACATGAACATTCTTCGGTGTACTTGTCAGGACTGTTCCTGATGGACTTTTAACAGATGTGGGCTGGTTATCATCTACCTCTATGTCCTGAAAAAATCATATTAAAAAAAAGATTAAAAGAAGAATAAAAATGGATACAAAGTATAATACCTAATAGATTCGAACCTTAAAAAGCGCTTTATCGTAATCGGCCCAAGATATCTGAATTACATCATCATCATCATCAGATTCAACCTTCTTGCTCAACCTTATCTCAACCTCGTCTCGATACACCGTTAAACCAAACATAACATCATTAAGTTTTTCAAAAACCAATAAATCATCTTCTAGAACGCCAAGATCGTTGCAAAGTTGAGTCCAACCTTCTGAAAATACATAGTTTGAATTAACCTTACTTGTTGACACCGTCCACGGAGAACCCTTATAATTAACTTCATATGAGCCAGCCATTACATCGTCTCCAAAACATTGTTGGACAAAAGAATCTTCAATCATCTACATAATATGAAACATAACAAATTGAATGTTGACTATGTACGTTATATTATAAAAAGTGAAATACATGTTAAATATAAATTTTAAGGAAATTAAATGAAATTACGTACCGTAAAACCCAATCTTAGATGACGATTAATCGTGAAATAAGATTGCTCACATACGCCATTAACATAAGATGAAAGATAGAGACCAAAATGGTTCATGGGACGAAATGACAGGAGACAATCTTTCTGAAGTTTGAGATCTGAAACAACTGTTCCCCAGCCGTCAGTTAAGACTGGCATACATTTTAATCGTTTCAACATTACGACCCAAATTTTCCCACTTGAGTGATATATACGCATCTTCCTATCGGCCCAATCCTCTCCGTAGAATTGAGTAACAAAGCTGATAGGGACATCCTGTATATATACTAATATTAATATTAACTATATTTAGTATTATAAGTTTCAAAGATCAAAATTATAAATTATATTACTCTAAAAGCGGATTTATAGATTACATAAAGAATACTTACTATACTCAATGAAGATGGGTTTAGAAGATACTTTACAAATGAAGTATACATTTTGAAACCTGCAACAATAAATTCTTTTCAAATTCTCATACTTTACCAAACACTAATATATACAGTATACAACAAAAAAACAATATATACATACCACTGATTGGACTACAAAAAACGACGACTTAAATAATGAAAAACCCCAAGTTATATGCTTAACAAATTAAAATTTTATATGAATATACATACAATATTATAAATAAATTTAATGCATCAGCAATTTAAAGTTTTAATACCAGTATCTAACAAATTTTAAGTAAACTATTAAATACAGATTCATCAACAAACGTTTATGAAAAATTTAGGACCGGTATATAAACACCTTTTGAACATAGCATAATAAAACTAAACTACAACACTATTTTTCAAACAATTAAAGACTCAAATCTTACAAAAAAACAACAATATTAATGGTTAACTTTAGAAGTACATCAATGTAGTGGTCTAAAATCAAATATATAAACGATTAAAAGTAAAGTTTATGACTGATCACAGGAACATAAATGTTGTTACCTTTAAGTGAAGATTAGAAACCCTAGTTTCGTTTGCCGGAAACCTAAATGAAGGATGCTTCCGGCGATAATCCGATGATAAGATCCGGTCGCCGATTTGCGTTCTCCTAGGGATGATAAGAATGATAAGAAGGATGATTTGATGGTAGAGTATGGTAAGGACAAAGTCATTATTTAGAACCGCCATAATGAAATTTACATATACATCCCCTATAGTTTGATTTCTGACAAAAATAAAATGGATTTAAACATAAATTACCACAACAACCTTTTATGTTCCACTAAGGGTTAAAATACTGTTACCATGTATTTGTTAACCATACAATGAAGAGGGTCAGTTGAAATCAGCTAAGTAATTGTGGTAATTCCTTGGTAAAATATGTATATAAAATAAAATAATAGTATAAACAATATATATTTTATTCTAATTAATATATATATTTAGAAATAATTTATGGTAACTGTATATTAAAAATTGATAATGTATTAACTACATTCCTTAAATACATTACATTACATGTATAATTAAATTGAATTCAAATATCAACCAATAATTATATTTTACGTTTTATTTACATAAAGTAACAAATAATATTAAAATTTTATATAATAAAAAATATGGATATCTAAGTGTGCCATATTAACGAATTATCATATTGGGTACTAAATTTTAAGTAAGATTCATTATTTAAAGCACGGATTATTTTTTTTATTATTTAAATAACGTAAAAAGTTGTTATCATATTACTGTGTAATTTTTTCTAAATACTGATTAATAAATACATAAATATTAAATGATACGTTCTTAAAATGAGTTATGTTACACAAAATGATATTAGGTCTTATATTTTAAATAAAAATATCAATACTCAAACAATATAATATTAAAATATTAGTTACCAAAAAGAATAATGATGTCATATGTATAAGAAACAAAAAGTGGGATTAGAAAAATAAATTAGCAAAATAACAATTGATATTCAAAACAAACAACTAAACAATAAGACAATCATGTTCATAAAAATCAACCACACAGTTCAAACCATTGTCAAAATAAAAAAAAAAATAGCAAAATACTTAAGAAAAAACAGCCGATGATATCAAATGTTCGAATTATAGGTGACTACTTTTCTTTCTTTGGAATTAGAAGAACTGCATCCACACCACCATCTTTACGCGACTTCGACGAAGACTGCGAAGATACATCATCCACGTCATACACGGTATCCAAATTGCGCTTCAAGTCACGCTCGCTGCTCGTATCAAAGTCAGCATCCTTCTGACCAAACGATGTTGTAAAGCCAACTTTAAACACATTTGAGCAAGGGGTTACATCGTCTCCCGTTTGGGATATAGAATCCTAGTAAAATAAGATAAATAAATATGTATGAGTTATAAACATACATTTAACATATAATGAGTTAAAGTTGAATCATAGATAAGGTAAAGGATACTAAACCTTAATAGGCAAATCATCATTACGATTTGAATCGGATGGTTCGACATTGACGGCTTCCTCATCAATAGGCTGATTTTTTAAATTTTTTAAGTTAAAACCATATATGATATTAATTAGTAGTTAAACATTGTTGGAAAATTGTAATAATAGTATAAAGGTGAATTGGGATAAATTTACCTTAATAGTGTCAAAATGTTTATCAAGCTCGGACAAAACAACCGGGTTATCAGTCATCTTGGAGACTGAGTATCCATCAGACTTCTTGCTGATGTTAAAAGAAGAAACAGCAATCTTGAAGGCAAACTTCATATTGAGTAATGAATTTAGCTCCTTTGGAAAGCTTCCTTCGTTTGCTAACTGTTGAAGTATAAAAAAATATTTAATATTTTTTAAATAAAGACAAATATGATAAAATGAATTATTTACTACATACTTCAATGTTGTTGTCTAAAAGCTGATTAGCATTAACCTTCAAAAGCTTTGTCACCTCACGCTCAAACAATGTTAGACTCACAATACCAGTGCAATCTTAGACACGTATATAAAGCCTAATTCTGCAAACAAATATAAGTGAGATTTACTTATTTTGACAAACAAAACTTAACATGGATAATATTTACCGTGGAATTGATGAAACGGTCCTTGTATTACAAATATCAGTCTTGCATTCCAAGACAGTAACCTCTTCAAAACCATCAGTACCATCCTGCTTATCTTTAACAACAGTAACGGTTGAAACCTTTTTGTTGCAGTTTGTGCACGCATTGTAAAACCACTCATTGTTCGATGCAAAACTCTTGATAGTGCCAACAATGACAACAAACCTCGTCTGTGTTTAAGATATATATAATGTATAAAAAATGGATAGTGTAAAACATATAAAAACTATCTGTTATCCGTGTTACCGTATCTATTGAGCTTAACGACCCAATGGGAAAAAAAGTGAGGCCAGAAAGGAACTTTTCAGTGGCAGACTTCACAACAGAAGAACTTAGGCCAGAATAACTAGAAGACATTTCGGGAGAAAGTTTCTCGATAAATCTATTAAAAAAATAAAATCAAATAATTTAGACTCACAGAAATGCATAAGATAGTTAAAAAAAAATTATTAGGATAGTGAACCTTTGTTTAAACTCAGCAACCTCATGAATATCACTGTTAATTAAGACTCGGGTGACAGTATACAAATTTGAGACAGACAAATGCCCTGAACAGATGTATACATTTATTTTAATTAATGTAAATAATTATTCAAAATGTAACCATAAAGAAAAAAAGACAATGTATTTGAAGTAATACGATACCTCCCCATAATCTGTATTTCCCAAACTGAATGATTACGACGACACTTTTTTCACCTCGATTGCTGCTCTCATACTCCATTATTTGATCCGCATAACCGTCCCAAAGTGTCACAAAGATCTGCTTATTGCTGAACATTATTGAAATCAATACAAACAAAGTAGCAGTTTAGAATACATAATATAAAAAAAATATATTAAAGAATAAAAGTGAAGAAAAAATAAATAAATACTTCAAGTCTTCAAGCATAAAGGTGACTTTCTTCTGGTTTTGTCCATTATTAGTTTCCGTGTCTATTTCGAAGGGAAAACTTTTGACCACAAAACCAATTACATCTATGGATAAAAATTAAATAGTGTCAAAAAAATAAAAAATGTGATATGTTTAGTTATATAGTTTTAATTGTATATCATACCAATTGGACTTTTAAAAAACTTGTTGTCAATTGTTGGATCCTCCACAACTGAATCAAACGGAGTAAAATCAAAACCCCATTCAGAACCAATAGCCTCGTGGCATTCCTCAACAACGGTGTTGTTATTAAGGTTAATCTTCAAACCACCGTTAGCGTACTTGACCTTCTGACGATTCTCACCCAATGAAGGATTTCTAATCGTCAAACAACGCTTTTCTTCCAAAAGATGTTGATATCCAGATGCGTTTTTAGCCAAGACAAAAGCTTGCATTTTTGTTCCCTGACAAACAACAACGTTATTTTAGACAACTAATACGTACTTTGACAATTAACAGTATATAAACTTAAATTATAACATACGTATATGAACACTTACCTCACTGTCCATGACTATCATATCATAACAATACACTTTTCTAGCGTTATTGAAATCAGCTCTTGTCCACAAACGAACAATGCGTATTCTTATGGTATAGTTATCAACATTGAGGTCCAAATTATTCAACAATGTGATTGCACCTTCTTCCATTTCTGCATAAAATTCAAAGTAAAGATTAGAAAAAAAACACTATATACTAACACATTGTAATAAATTATAAATCAATATCGTATAGAACTGTCAATGGTATTCTTACCAAAGATTATGAAAAATGATAGAGAAAATGCTGAGTATATAAGACTGATTACAATGTGAAATGTTTAAAGAATATTTATAATAGGTAGGCAAAGTTAATTAAGTAAACATTGTATAGTATAAAAATTTAAAATATCGAACACAGTCAATTATAATATACGATGAAAATGGAAATATGTAATATGAAGGTATTTTCTAAAAATATAGTCAATCAATCTAAATGTCCAAAAATATGGTAATATGTCATAAAAAATTAGAAAATGAAATGTAACTAACCAACTTTGTATACGGATTGTCAATATTAAATTCCTTCTTAACCTTTAATTGAATTTGAAACTATGGAACATTCTACAACTTTAGCAGTTTTAAACTGAGCATTGAACTATGACATATATCACATTGACCAACATATCCATATAATGGGCATAACTACGTATACTAAATTTGTATATTTTATTTGGCTTATTATAGATTTGTAAACGATTACACTGGATAAAAAACACATGGGGCATATTAACAATTTCAATAGTTATTAATTTGAAATTGCAAGGAACGGAGGGAAATATGCAACCTACTATGTCGTACCTGACTTTATGCAATTATTATATATAATAAAAAATTATTCTGGAAGGTTTATAAAATGTTTATAATGTAACAACATAGTGTAATATGTTGAAGATATAATACTAAGTTCATAATACTTTTTCATATATGCAAAGTTAGTTTATATATTGTTTTTTTTACATATTTAGTTGTAAACAATAATCAGCAATGTTATACTGCATAAATAAAATTAATTTTTTCCATAAAAGTAGTTTGAATATCGTGGTTTTATCTATGATAAGATGTAATAGTGGGAATATAAATTACTAAAATGATAGATTATACTTTTAAGTATTTTCTTACAGTGATTAAAATAAGAAATAGATTGAAAGATATATAAAAACTTGAAATTAAAGTCCAAAACCAATGTTATAACCAAAAAAACTTGAAAGGCCAAAAACATGCCATAATTGTCATATATCTATTTACTACGGTTATTGTAAGGTACAACCCTCTCAATAGTCAAGACCTGCTCATTTTCATCAAAAGAAAAGTGAACCTGGTCACGGACCTTAATTTGAGCGGCTTTCATGAACTTCTTCCAAGAGGTTAAAGCGTATCGATAACCACGACCATTGGTTCTTCTTTCACGTCTGGTACCGTTAGTAATCTTCAATGGCGGGTCCAGATGCAAAAATTTTATGGTCAAATCTTTTAACCCTTCATGAAGCTTAGCCATGCGTGAAACAGGATCAGGAATTCTCTGTATTTAAATAAAGTTAATACAAAATATTAATATTCATTAAATAAACTAAAATAACATAAAACTTATGTGTTTTATCAGTTTTCAAGATGATATCAAAACTTACAAAATAATCTTCACCAACCGTACGAACAAACCGAGTAACACCACCATGTATTTGTTCTTCAACTTCATTTTCAACATCTATAGGTGCAACCTCAATCTGTAAATTAATATATAAAAAATGAATTACATTCTGATATGTATAATACATAGAATTAAGTACATATATTTAATTTACCTCATCAAAATCTAAGTTAGGATATGTGATTTCAACACCGTTTTTTCCAAAGACTTTCAAATAGAAAAAATGTCCAAAACCTTTGGTGAATAAGAGATAACAACCAACCTCCAACTGAAACATACTAATAATTACATCCGTACCAGCGGAGAAACCGACTTTGCCGTCATTAGTTACAATGGAAACGTTAAACGTTTGGTTGTCGATCATCACAGTAGAGGTTACATCATTTGACGAAAAATCGTATGATTTGGGCAAAATACTTTCAGGAATGACCTGTAGGATGATAAAAAAAAAATAAAAAGGTTAGTATCTATAAATTTAAAAATTATAATTCAATACATTAGGAAAAATAAAATCACATTTGTCTTACATAAAAATTGCATGATGGAGGTAGCATATATGTCCAGAAAGACCCACGACTAACACCATCCTGATAAGTTGTTAACTTAAACGTAGCATGATCTAAAGGATTAAATACTACTAAACATCCCTGAGTTAGACCCAAGTGTTCAACAACATTGGACCAACCATGAAAGAAAAATAATTTCCCTTTAGACGCGCTTAAAAAAACATTAAAGTCACGACCATCTTCACTGTGTATCATAACATTAGTAGGGCCTTTGTCAACACCCCATAGTTTGGAGGCCGCATCATCCGGAATGGACTAATCAGAGAATGAAATGGAAAATGAATTATAAATATTTTCAATTGATTTAAACAATAGAATAATAATATTATGTTTTTAAAAATATGAAAAAACAGATAACACAAATAACTAAAGTAAAATTTTTTCCTATACCAGAATAAGTTGGTCTGCTCGATTCATTACCCTACAGAACCAGGGTCCTCTGTAACTGAATTACATAATAGAATGTTAACAAAATATAACACGATAAGGGGATTGTTAGAAACTATAAAAAATATACACATAATACCTTGATGAACGTTCACCCATACTAAATACCTGCAAAAAAACAGGATACAAAAAAAAACGACATCAGATCTAATATATTTCAATAAAAAAAATTAACAAACAAAGGATTAATGAATAAGTCGAAGAATGAGTTGTATAACACATGTATTTAGCAAAATTCTAAATAGTGATTAGGGTTTATGATATCGATACCACTTGAAATATCAATTACACAGTTAAATAGAACATAAAAACCAAATAACTATAATTGTGGTTATATATAATAAAAATTCTAAATAGTGATTAGGGTTTATGAAATCGATACCACATGAAATATCAATTACACAGTTAAATAGAACATAAAAACCAAATAACTATAATTGTGGTTATATATAATAAAAAATACAAATGTCAAACAGAGGTGCAATATACTTACCGATGCTTGTATTTGGATGTCTGATGATGAACAAAAAAAAGAGAACGCTTCTCAATTGAACGATTGAAACATTATATTAAAAACATTTTTGTATATATGGATACAAATGGAAACGGTTCCAAAATTACCTAAAAAAATTAAAGGTTATTCATTCAAAAGGCAACTTTCCATATATAATGAAAATAGGGCGGTTAAGGAATTGATTGGAATATAGAGGAAATCTGTGATGAGAAAAAGAAACAATCTGTCGATGAAGCAATCAGTCAGAGAGATTCGAAGGAACTTTTTTGAGGAGTCGTTGACATTGCCGAGGAGTGTAAGAAAATTATATAACTTAACATGTCACACCCCCAAAATCCACCTGCGGATAACTCCCGCTTCGAGGGCGTGACTGACCAGGATCCAGCCACCAATTATACCGAATACTTAAGTTGATGACAAGAGTAATACTTACTATCATAAGCTTAGCAAAACTTAAGAGTTTAAAGTTTTAAGTTCCAAAACAGTAATAAGTAGCGGAAGCATAAGTAAGGTAGTTTAAAACAAAGTTCATGATTCAAAATAAGGTAACACCCAACACAAGGGTGAACAGACACTACACGTTCCCAAGCAGCAAGCTCCTTCGTCACAGGTTACCTGCAAAGCATGCAGTAAGGGGTCAACAATAATGCTGAGTGAGTTCACTAGTTGTCCAGTTTTAATTACCAAAAACTTTGTTTCACCAGTTAATTTATCCGTTTATACATGCCCTGGGGAGCTACCCCAAAAGTTAGCGACTAAACTGTTTTTCCAATACCGAACACTAGGTAACCGTTGCGTATCCGCAGGATGCCCCGATGTCAATGTTCTATCATCATTGACGGATTTCTGAGTACATTAGTTCACGACCGTCCCAAACCAGGGCACGGTGTGAGGCTGGTAAACACCTAAATAGCGCTATCAACTAATAACCCGCTCGCCTGAACCCGGCGACTAATCGGTATTTGTAGTAGGGACTTGAGTGATAGAGTTTCGTTTAGTGCCGTTAGTTGCAATCCGTATAAACAGTAATTAACCAAAAGGTTTCCCAATACCCGGGAAGGAAAAGTAAGTTTTGTTCCCAATAACTAGGGAAGGTATGTAAATGGTATCCCCTTTTACCAGGGGATAGGGTTGTTAGTCTCGTGTCCCAAACCACCGGGACGCATGCTTTTAAGTTGTGAACTCACCTTGGGTTGCTCGGTAGGTTTAGGTTACTTGTCAATCACGTTGGTCACCACGTCCTATCATGGTTACCGGTATAGGTCAGGTTCGGTATACAAGCATTCACGTAAAACACATACTGGCACGTAACACGCATACAAGAAAATAGTCATGGCGTTATTGGGCCGGCCCTATCAGTAACACAGTTAAACAGAACACAGCAACACATAGTCCATCTAACAGATAGTCCAAGTTAACACAAAATGGCCCAATAACCAAAATGAACAGCCCACTCGCAACCAGCTGGTCTCGAGTCGCAACCAGGTGGTTTCGGCTAGTCACGTTATGGTTGCGAGTCGTAACCGTGGTCTCGAGTCATCATGCTGTGGTTGCGAGTCGCAACCGACGTAGTCTCGAGTCGCAATCGTGTGGTTTCGAGTAGTCATGCAGTGGTTGCGAGTCGCAACTACGTGGTCTCGAGTTGTCATGCCTTGGTTGCGAGTCGCAACGGCGCAGTTGCGAGTCGGAATGCTGTCATTTTCATGCACACGTGATGATGCAGATATGACAGTCCAAATTGTACCAAGAATTCAGGCCCAGATTAGGAAACTACCAATAAGATTTCACTAACACTTTTCCTAAACTGCCTATTAGTAAACATAGATCAAACTTTGCCATTTTTGAGTCTTCAAACCACATTCAAACAAGTTCATCTAAGTTCATAGTTTCTAGGGTTTTCTCCTTAACAAAATCATATATTTATGAACCAAAAATCACATATTTATAACAAGATCATGATGTAAGAACAAGAAAACATATATTTTGTGACATTAAACATACTCGGTTGGCCCTAATCATTCATAAACCACCTATTCTTTTAGTCATTTAAACATGTTATATGAGGGTTTTCACATATGACCAAACTTCACAAATCCTCCTAAAAATCATGCAAAATACTACTAACCAAGCATTTCTAGTTCATTTAACCCACATAAATCTTATACACAAAAGATAACACAAAAGATAACACTAACCGGTTATGAAAGGAGGAGCCGAAAACAAAGAAAAGAGAACCGAGAAGATGGAGTGTCCGAGTGGTGGTCTTGACCGAGTTTCCTTGTCCGAGATCCTTGTGCAATCCGAGCTTGAATCCGAAAGTTGGAAGAAGAGAATGGGTTGTGTGTTTGGGGTTTCTTAGTTGAGAGAGAATAAGAAGTGTATGTGTTGGTGTGTTGTGTAAAATGAAGGAAATGAAGGAAAGTGGGGAATGGTGGGGTATATATACCAAGGGATGTTTTGGGTTGGGCTTGGGGTTTCGGCCCAAACCGGTTACGGCCCAAAGGCCACTCGAAACCAAGAAGCCCACTCGCAACCGCCCGGTTGCGAGTCATGGTCTCGACTCACATACTATTATATATAATACGTACATTCAACACACATTAAGCAAATAAAGATCACGTTTCCATTTAATAATATTTATATACACAAAATATTACAAGGTGATCGTTCGGAAAAACCTCGAGTGTCACATTATCCCCAAGTTTTAAGAACTTTCGTCCCGAAAGTTGAAGCAGCCACTGCCAAGCTAGCGTGTTTTAACGGGGTGTCACATCATCCCCCCGTTAGTTTGGAATTTCGTCCCGAAATTCGGTTGTAGCTTCAGTGCTGGGGTTTTCGTTTGGGAATAACTGGGGATACTTGGACTTCATCTGGTCCTCCCGCTCCCAGGTAAACTCTGGGCCGCGCCGTGAGTTCCAACGAACTCGCACAAGGGGTATCTGGCTACGTTTGAGGGTTTTGATCTCTCGATCCGTGATCTCAATCGGTTCCTCAGTAAAGTGTAGCTGTTCATCAATCGTCAGTTCCTTAAAAGGAATCACAAGTGTTTCATCCGACAAACACTTCTTCAGGTTAGATACGTGAAAAACGTTGTGCACTGCACTCAGCTCTGCAGGCAAGTTCAGTCTATAAGCTACCTTACCGATTTTCTCGGTAATTTCGAATGGTCCAACATACCGTGGATTCAGCTTGCCCCGTTTACCGAAACGGACCACACCCTTCCAGGGTGAGACTTTAAGTAGAACCCGGTCCCCGACCTGGAATTCTAACGGTTTCCTACGCTTGTCAGCGTAGCTTTTCTGACGGTCACGAGCTGCCGCCATGCGTTGTCTGATCTGGGAAATCTTTTCCGTTGTATCTACCACTAGTTCTGGGCCTGTGAGTTGACTGTCGCCTATTTCCGCCCAGCAAAGAGGTGATCGGCATTTACGACCGTACAATGCCTCAAAAGGTGCCGCCTGAATGCTAGTGTGGTAGCTGTTGTTGTAGGAGAATTCCACCAGCGGTAGATGCTTCTCCCAGTTCTTGCCAAAGTCGATCACACATGCTCTAAGCATGTCTTCCAAGGTTTGGATGGTGCGTTCCGACTGCCCATCCGTTTGTGGGTGATAAGCGGTGCTCATGTCCAAACGTGAGCCAAAGGATTTGTGCATAGCTTGCCACAACTCGGAAGTAAAACGAGCGTCTCGGTCGGAAATAATAGAAGTTGGCACCCCGTGCCTGGAGACTACTTCCTTCAAATAGATTTCTGCTAAGGTAGAAAACTTGTCTGTTTCCTTAATGGCCAAAAAGTGTGCAGACTTAGTCAATCGATCTACTATCACCCAAATAGTATCATTCCCGCGTTGGGATCTAGGTAGCCCTGTAACAAAATCCATGGAAATCTGTTCCCATTTCCATTTCGGGATTTCGGGTTGCTGTAGTAGGCCTGCTGGTTTCTGATACTCGATCTTGACTCTTGCGCAGGTCAAACATTTGCCAACATAGGCTGCTATGTGGGCTTTCATGCCAGGCCACCAGTACGTGGTTCTTAAGTCGTGATACATCTTATCTGAACCAGGATGTACTGAATAACGGGACTTATGGGCTTCGTCCATCACAAGTTCTCGTAGATCTCCGTAAAGTGGGACCCAAATGCGCCCTGCCACATAGTAGGCGCCGTCTTCTTTCTGTTCTAGTTGCTGCCTCGATCCTCGCAGGGACTCAGCCCTGATGTTTTCCGGTTTCAGAGCTTCAATCTGAGCATTTCGAATCCGGGTAGGGAGACTAGACTGGATGGTAAGTTGTAATGCTCGCACGCGCTTTGGTACAGTGTCTTTCCGGCTGAGGGCGTCTGCCACAACATTGGCCTTGCCCGGATGATACTTTATGGCGCATTCATAATCATTCAGAAGTTCAACCCATCGGCGTTGTCGCATGTTTAATTCCTTTTGCTTGAAAATATGCTCGAGACTCCTGTGATCGGTGTAAATGGTGCACTTGGTACCGTACAGGTAATGTCTCCATATCTTAAGCGCAAATATCACTGCTCCTAATTCCAAGTCATGCGTAGTGTAGTTCCTTTCGTGTGTCTTAAGTTGTCGAGAGGCGTAAGCAATAACTTTCTCGCGTTGCATCAACACGCAACCGAGCCCATGAATAGACGCATCGCAGTAGACCACAAAGTCGTCAGTTCCTTCAGGTAACGAGAGAATAGGAGCACTGCAGAGGTTATCCTTAAGCCTCTGAAAAGCAGATTCCTGTGCTTCATTCCACTTGTAGGTGACGCCTTTCTGAGTGAGCGTAGTGAGGGGTTGTGCAATCTTTGAGAATCCCTGAATGAATCTGCGGTAGTAACCTGCCAATCCCAAGAATTGGCGAACTTCAGTCGGAGTCTTAGGGGTAGGCCAATTCTTTATAGAGTCGATCTTTGTAGGGTCGACGTGAATTCCATCCTTGTTAACCACGTGCCCAAGGAAATGGACTTCTCGAAGCCAGAAGTCGCATTTCGAGAACTTGGCGTACAGTTGCTCATTGCGAAGGAGTTCGAGGATAAGGCGTAGGTGCTGTTCATGCTCTTCCTGACTTTTCGAGTAGATCAAGATGTCGTCTATAAACACGATCACAAATTTGTCGAGGTAGGGTTTGCATACTCGGTTCATAAGATCCATGAACACTGCAGGGGCGTTGGTCATTCCAAAGGGCATAACGAGGAATTCATAATGACCGTAACGAGTTCTGAATGCAGTCTTGGAAATATCTTCATTACGGACCCTTAACTGATGGTAGCCTGATCGCAGGTCAATCTTGGAGTAGTAGCTCGATCCTTGCAGTTGATCAAACAAATCGTCGATTCGCGGGAGAGGGTAACGATTCTTGATGGTAACCTTGTTTAACTCACGGTAGTCAATGCACATTCGGAACGTGCCATCCTTCTTCTTAACAAAGAGTACCGGTGCTCCCCAGGGTGATGAACTAGGACGGATAAACCCTTTATCCAATAGTTCCTGTAGTTGAGTAGAGAGTTCCTTCAATTCTGCGGGGGCTAGTCGATAAGGCGCACGAGCTATAGGCGCTGCTCCGGGAGCTAGCTCGATTTGGAATTCGACCTGACGATGGGGAGGGAGTCCAGGTAGTTCCTCAGGGAATACCTCGGGGTAGTCACGCACTACTGGAAAGTCTTCGATCCTCTTTTCCTTTTCCTGCGTGTTGGTGACAAGTGCTAGGATAGCGGTGTGCCCTTTTCGCAAACACTTCTGGGCCTTCAAGAAAGAGATAACGCCAGAGATTTCTCCACTTTTGCCACCTTGTACAATGAGGGGTCTGCCAGAACGGCGAGGTATACGAACTGCTTTCTCTTGACAGAGGATCTCCGCGTGATGCTTGGATAACCAATCCATACCAATTACGACGTCGAAGCTTCCAAGAGTAACAGGGAAAAGGTCGATACTAAATGTCTGACCAGACAACTCTAGTTTGCAGCCCTTGACAACATGTGAGGCCTCGATGTTTCTACCATTAGCTAACTCGACGAGGTGAGGAGAACTTAGTAACGAAAGCGGGCGCTTAAGCTTCTTACTAATACGTAGGGATACATAACTAGCATCGGCACCGGAATCAAATAACACAGAAACATAACGATCATCGAGTAGGAACTTACCCGCCACGACATTGGGGTCATTCCTTGCTTCTCCAGCTCCAATCACGAAAGCCCTTCCTCTAGCACCATTCCCAGCATTGTTGTTCTGGTTGTTGTTCCCAGCTCCCTGATTATTGTTGCGGTTCTGATTCAGTTCAGGGCAATCCTTCTTAAAGTGCCCTGTTGCCCCACATTTAAAACACGCTCGGTCGTTTCCCTGCTGTTGTTGCTGTTGGGGTTGTTGCTGATTCTGTCTTGCTGGGAACTGACTCCTACAATCCTTGGCTTCGTGCCCCATCTTGTGGCATCGCTGACACTGGCCCTTGTTACATGCCCCATTGTGGTGTCTGTTACACTTGTTGCACTTAGGGTAGCTTCCCCGGTAGCCACCCTGTTGCTGAGTGCCTTTGTTGTTTTCAGTTTTCCTTTGTTGTGCTGGGGCCTGAGTGGGGTTAGCATCCTTGCTTTGACTTCCTTCCCACTTACGCTTGCTGTCACTAGAAGTTCCGACAGTAGCACCGATCCTTTTGGGCAACCTGCCCTCTTCCACGGCCCGATCAGTAAGTTTGTGAGCAAGTCGAACAATCGGCTGAATGGTAGTGTGGTTGGCTGAAGTGACATGGCTTCGAATTTCAGGAGCCAAACCCTTGATGTACAGTTCGATTCTTCGATACATTGGTCGTGACATGTTTGGGCAAAGAGCAGCATAATCGTTGGACAGCTTGGTGTAAGTTTCAATCTCTGACCCAACCATCTTGAGCTCATAGTACTCATTCTCAAGCTTGTGGATGTCATCCCGGTGACAGTATTCATCCTTAATCATGTCCTTGAAATCCTCCCATGCAGTAGCATTTGCAGTTTCCAACCCAAACATCTGAATTTGCGCCTTCCACCAAGAAAGCGCGCTTCCTTCAAGCGTAGCAGTAGCAAACTTCACCCAGTTCGCAGGGGGACACTCACAGACAGCAAAAACAGCTTCAATTTTCTCAATCCAATGCAGAAGACCTATGGCACCCTCAGTGCCGTTGAAAGGGAGAGGCTTGCAATCCATGAAAGTTTTGAAAGTACACACTGGTGGTTGCGCAGGTGCATGCTGACCTGTTCGTGAGAAGCGAAGCGTATAGGTTTAGAGATTGAAAAGACGATGTGGCGGTAGGATCTAAACATCCTAAAACAACGAGCTTACCTATAGGGTGAGCTGCGAAAGCTGCAGCCACTGTGTTGAGTAGGTTAGTGAACTGAGCCTGAGTCATGTTGATGTTTCCCCTTCCACGTCCACTCATTGTCTTCATAACCAGAAAACACAGTATGAGTGTGATGTCGTAGTGTAGCGAGAATGAGATAGAAGAGAGAGGTGTATCTATCTAGTTAGGCACACTAGTACGTATAGCATAACAGGAAACATAAAGTAAACAAGTAAACACTGGTCCGAGCTATGAGGTCAATTGTGTCGAGCCTTGCACTGGAGTGTAGTGTCGTCGCGAGTCACAGGTTATAGTCTGGTTTTCTCCAAAAAGATTTTCCCCTTTTTAAAACCAAGTTCACTATAACCAATGGCTCTGATACCAATCTGTCACACCCCCAAAATCCACCTGCGGATAACTCCCGCTTCGAGGGCGTGACTGACCAGGATCCAGCCACCAATTATACCGAATACTTAAGTTGATGACAAGAGTAATACTTACTATCATAAGCTTAGCAAAACTTAAGAGTTTAAAGTTTTAAGTTCCAAAACAGTAATAAGTAGCGGAAGCATAAGTAAGGTAGTTTAAAACAAAGTTCATGATTCAAAATAAGGTAACACCCAACACAAGGGTGAACAGACACTACACGTTCCCAAGCAGCAAGCTCCTTCGTCACAGGTTACCTGCAAAGCATGCAGTAAGGGGTCAACAATAATGCTGAGTGAGTTCACTAGTTGTCCAGTTTTAATTACCAAAAACTTTGTTTCACCAGTTAATTTATCCGTTTATACATGCCCTGGGGAGCTACCCCAAAAGTTAGCGACTAAACTGTTTTTCCAATACCGAACACTAGGTAACCGTTGCGTATCCGCAGGATGCCCCGATGTCAATGTTCTATCATCATTGACGGATTTCTGAGTACATTAGTTCACGACCGTCCCAAACCAGGGCACGGTGTGAGGCTGGTAAACACCTAAATAGCGCTATCAACTAATAACCCGCTCGCCTGAACCCGGCGACTAATCGGTATTTGTAGTAGGGACTTGAGTGATAGAGTTTCGTTTAGTGCCGTTAGTTGCAATCCGTATAAACAGTAATTAACCAAAAGGTTTCCCAATACCCGGGAAGGAAAAGTAAGTTTTGTTCCCAATAACTAGGGAAGGTATGTAAATGGTATCCCCTTTTACCAGGGGATAGGGTTGTTAGTCTCGTGTCCCAAACCACCGGGACGCATGCTTTTAAGTTGTGAACTCACCTTGGGTTGCTCGGTAGGTTTAGGTTACTTGTCAATCACGTTGGTCACCACGTCCTATCATGGTTACCGGTATAGGTCAGGTTCGGTATACAAGCATTCACGTAAAACACATACTGGCACGTAACACGCATACAAGAAAATAGTCATGGGGTTATTGGGCCGGCCCTATCAGTAACACAGTTAAACAGAACACAGCAACACATAGTCCATCTAACAGATAGTCCAAGTTAACACAAAATGGCCCAATAACCAAAATGAACAGCCCACTCGCAACCAGCTGGTCTCGATTCGCAACCAGGTGGTTTCGGCTAGTCACGTTATGGTTGCGAGTCGTAACCGTGGTCTCGAGTCATCATGCTGTGGTTGCGAGTCGCAACCGACGTAGTCTCGAGTCGCAATCGTGTGGTTTCGAGTAGTCATGCAGTGGTTGCGAGTCGCAACTACGTGGTCTCGAGTTGTCATGCCTTGGTTGCGAGTCGCAACGGCGCAGTTGCGAGTCGGAATGCTGTCATTTTCATGCACACGTGATGATGCAGATATGACAGTCCAAATTGTACCAAGAATTCAGGCCCAGATTAGGAAACTACCAATAAGATTTCACTAACACTTTTCCTAAACTGCCTATTAGTAAACATAGATCAAACTTTGCCATTTTTGAGTCTTCAAACCACATTCAAACAAGTTCATCTAAGTTCATAGTTTCTAGGGTTTTCTCCTTAACAAAATCATATATTTATGAACCAAAAATCACATATTTATAACAAGATCATGATGTAAGAACAAGAAAACATATATTTTGTGACATTAAACATACTCGGTTGGCCCTAATCATTCATAAACCACCTATTCTTTTAGTCATTTAAACATGTTATATGAGGGTTTTCACATATGACCAAACTTCACAAATCCTCCTAAAAATCATGCAAAATACTACTAACCAAGCATTTCTAGTTCATTTAACCCACATAAATCTTATACACAAAAGATAACACAAAAGATAACACTAACCGGTTATGAAAGGAGGAGCCGAAAACAAAGAAAAGAGAACCGAGAAGATGGAGTGTCCGAGTGGTGGTCTTGACCGAGTTTCCTTGTCCGAGATCCTTGTGCAATCCGAGCTTGAATCCGAAAGTTGGAAGAAGAGAATGGGTTGTGTGTTTGGGGTTTCTTAGTTGAGAGAGAATAAGAAGTGTATGTGTTGGTGTGTTGTGTAAAATGAAGGAAATGAAGGAAAGTGGGGAATGGTGGGGTATATATACCAAGGGATGTTTTGGGTTGGGCTTGGGGTTTCGGCCCAAACCGGTTACGGCCCAAAGGCCACTCGAAACCAAGAAGCCCACTCGCAACCGCCCGGTTGCGAGTCATGGTCTCGACTCACATACTATTATATATAATACGTACATTCAACACACATTAAGCAAATAAAGATCACGTTTCCATTTAATAATATTTATATACACAAAATATTACAAGGTGATCGTTCGGAAAAACCTCGAGTGTCACATAACATTTCCTGAGACTCCTTGGCAACATCAACGACGCCTCAATGTTCCAAGCAAAACACTTTCCCTGATTTTTTTTATTCAACTGAACGTTTCTTCTTAACAAAACAGGTTTGAACGCGAAATATAACTTACTGAATAAGTCACAGGGATATTATAATAAAATACGTTAATAAAAAAGCATATACCTTAATGAAGAAGGGACAGGCATACTATAAACCTACAAAAACAGGTTTGAATGTTAATTATCAAAAAGCAACAGTAATGTTAATTATCAAAAAAGCAACAGATCTTCATAGAAAATCAGATACAGGCTAAAATTTAAAGATAAAAGAACAAAAATTCAACAAATCAAACAGATCCTCTATTAAAAACAATATATTCAACGAATTTATGGTGCAAACAATACAGAAACAATCAAAATTAAATGTTTTTTGACCTTGAAATTGTGAAATGAGGTTAACATTTTAGAAAGTTGAATAAATGTAACATAAAATTCAATATCAAAAACAAACAGATATATGGAATATGAATAAACAACAAATTTCAATAAAAATTAAACATTTTTTTACCATGAAATTGTGATTTCAGGTTAACATTTTAGGGATTTGAATAAATCTAGCATCAAATTCAATAACAATAACATACAGATCTGGAATATGAATAAACAACAAATTTCAATAAAAATATCACATTTTTTAACCATGAAATTGTGATATCAGCTTAACATTTTAGGGATTTTAATAAATCTAACATCAAATTCAATAACAATAACATACAGATCTGGAATATGAATAAACATCAAATTTAATAACAACATAATAATGTTACTAAACATTAAAAACAGATCTGGAATTAGAATCGGACTTAGGGTTTCATACAAATAACAATACAAAATTTATTCAAAAAAAATATCAAAAAACAGAAGAGATAAACCGATTCAGTGATATGAGTAAACACAAAAATGTATAACAAAAAACAAAAAGAAAACAATCATAAAGAACAAATCTATAATGACAATCGGATCTAGGGTTTGTTGTACAGAATAACACTTTTCCAGAACCAAAATAAAATACCGACAAAAAAAAAAGAAGGATTAAACTAAGAAATAAACAATCTACACTTACAATTTTTCGTAATGGATCAAAGAAAAATTTCAGGATTCGACTGAAGATGATGAACTTGAAAAGGAAGAAGTATATGTTGAAGATAAGGCGGTGATAACAAAGAGAATTGAAGAGAGAGAGCGGTGAAGGTAACTGATTATTTAATAGCATTGAACAAAATGAAGGAATATGGAAGAAAAGGAGAATGGCGCCCAAATTCCCAATTATCTGGCCTAAGAGAGCTGCCACATCATGGTCAAATAGTCAACCTTTATTTTGCTTTAGTATAATATATATATATATATATATATATATATATATATATATATATAGGGGGAGAATCGCGAGAACCAGTGTGAACACAAACAGTAATTCCTAAACAAATCTAAAAAACACCCAATTTTTTTTTTATTTTTTTACTATTTTTTTTGGAAAAATCGCTATATTTTGTTAATAAAAAAAATTAAAAAAAAATCGAGTAATAGTTATCCATGCACATGTGCATATGTATCATTTCTTTGTCAAATTCTGTAATTCATTACAAATATTAGTCAATTGCACTTTCATTTACACTACCACGTGTAATACACTACTTTTTACGTTAACAATATTAGAAATGCACATGTGCATCTATATGTATCAACATAAAATAAGGTGTTTTGGTACACTACTTTGAATACACTTTCTCTTTCATCTATCATTCCATCCATAATACACAAACATGCACATGTGCATATGTATCATTTCTTTGACAAATTTCGTAACTCATTACAAATATTAGACAATTGCACTTTCATTTACAATACCATATGTAATACACTACTTTCTACATTACCAATATTAGAAATGCACATGTGCATCTATATGTATCAACATGAAATAAGGTGTTTTGGTACACTACTTTGAATACACTTTCCCTTTCATATATCATACCATCCATAATACACTACCATTACCTCCTACCATCCATAATACAATATCATTACCTCCTACCATCCATAATACAATACCATTACCAATATTTTGACTTTATTACATGTATATCAACACCATTTATACCATCCAATCATCATATTACATCACAAAGTAACAACTATAGCCAAACCATCAACCACTAGATATAACTAACCAAAAAACATGTATATGGGCCTACTTCTCCATTCAAAATCACAAACTTTTTGTACCAAAACATGTTATATCATGGTTATACCTAATCATGCACATGTGCATTTTGAATATTGGTAATGTAAAAATTAGTGTATTACAGATGGTATTGTAAATTAAAGTGCAGTTGTCTATTACTGTTAACGTATTATGGAATTTGTTGAAGTAATGATACATATGCACATGTGCATGGATAACTGTTACTCGAAAAAAAAATGTTTTTTCTTTTTTTTTTGGTAACTAAAAATAGCGATTTTTGTTAAAAAAATATAAAAAAAAGAATTTTGAGTGCTTTTTTGATTTTTTTTAGATTTTATTTTGTGTTCAAATTGGTTCTCACCATTCTCGCAATATATATATATATATATATATATGTATATATTTGATATCTTGATATTTGAAACAAATATAAACAATTATACTCATTTTATAAAAATATTCGGGTTCTAAACGATCGAAATAAATATAAATAATTATATTTATTTTATAAGAATATTCGGGTTCTAAACGTTTGAAATACAAGTTCCGAATTCCGTCGTTTGAAATAAGTACACACATTATATTTATCTTATAGTAAATACTCAGAATCTCGGCGTTCGGAACAAATGTAAATATCACATTTATTTTATAAAATTGTTCGGAAGTCTCGACGTTTCAAATAAATATAGACATTATATTTATTTTGTAAAAGTATTCGGGCTTCGTTGATTAGTAACTTGTGTGTGTCGAAATGTTATAATCTCGTTTTATAAGTTATACAACGTTGCCAAAACAAATAAATATACTTTATACCTATTTCACAAATATACTTTGCTTCCGATAAACGTCGTTTGTAAAATACAAATGTTTTGTATTTCGAATTTTTCACGAAAAAAGGGCAGAGTTTCCTCTGTTTTTGGAATAACCCCAACAACTCAAGTTGTCATCATTTTGTCAAAATTCAACAATGTCGCAAACAATATATTCAATCAAAATATATCAAAACTTTTCGTCAAGTATTGTAAAAATATAAAAACAAACCACTAAATATATTCGGTTCGAGCTTGGTTTCACGAAAACTATAAAATATATCAACTATGTAATAAATATTCGCGTCGTTTAATTGTTACCGGGTCTCAGAGTTGACTGTTTTTTACCGCAGTTTGCTGAGTTGACCCGCACAGCGAACCATAACTGACCACCGTCATCATCATAATCTTCAACATCAGTTATCGTCGGTAAACCACCCCTGCCGACGCACTTGGAACTTGAAATGTTTCAAAAGAAAAGAATAGAAGGAGAAGGGTTCGGGAAGTTACGAGAAAAATAGCGGTTCGCCGCCGCTCAACTCCGATCGCCGGAGTGATAGCGGCCGGCTCCCCTTCTCCCTGTAGCTTTCTCTCCTTCTCTCGTGCATCTCTGTCTTCATGTGGTTACCATCATCGTCGTATCACTATCAGCGTCACCGGCTGGAGTGACCTGCCAGCAATACCAGGGGCGCTGGTGGCCGGAATTTCGGTCGGCACTGGCTAGTCGTCGCTGAAATGAGGGAAGCAGGGGTGCTGTTTGGTGTGTGAGGCTGCGTGAGAAAGAGGAGGAGGGTGGTTGGGTGTATGAGGGTAGTTGATTGACGAAGATAACTGGTCGCCGGAATCCCGATTTCCGGTGACCGAAGATTTTAGGGAGACCAGGGACGTGCGGCTGAAGTGAAATAGGGTAAATGAGGGTTTGAACTTTGTAACAAACTATTATAGTAGGGTTTTCAATTTGGGCTTGGGCCCCAGCCCCCCAAGCCCGTTTCACGTGGCCCGATACGTTCACAAACTGTTGGGATTGAACCCTACCAGAGGAACAGATAATGTAATGCCAAAACCGGATCACATCAGTGGACTAACAATAAGCAGCAGTTTACACTTTGCTTTCCCCTTGACAGTGGAATCTAACAGCTGATGGATCTTAAGTGCTGTTCACTACAACAACTGAAGAACCAAACACTGATGATACTCTAAAGACTGCTGAAGACAAACACTGAGCTCTATCTACTACTGTCTCTTAAGTACTGGTGAAGATCCAAGCACTGCTCATTAAAAGACTGATCACCTTTTGAAGAAAGCACTGATGTTCAAGTAATCAGTGCTTAGGCTACAACAGTGGAACGTGAACAGTGGTAGACTTATTTTGTATTGTATTATCAATCAGTTGTTAGACATCAGTTGTTTCGTTTAAATTAGTGTTTATAGGTTATTAGGCTGTTAGATGTCACTATCATGGTGACGTCAGCTGAGGTACATCAGTGGTTTGGTTTGCCTATAAATGGAACGGTACTTTGTACTGTTACATTTGATTGACTAAGTGGTTTCTTCTTCTTCAGTCCAATCGTTTCATCTTGTGCAACCAACCTTGGGGTATCAGGCTGAGGGGGAGCATAGTATTGTAAGCAAGCTTGTAATCTTTTGATTTTCATTGTAATCATTCGACTCAAAGTAAAACAATTGTTTAAACATACTATTCTCTTCTATGTTTTTGTTTAACAAAGTTTGTATCAATTTCCGCTGCACTTTTCACTGTTTAATATCCCCTGAATGATCAAAATATACAAACAAACACAATCATGTCAGCCTCGGATCCTAACAATTGGTATCAGAGCTTGGACAGTCAAAATTCGATCTAACAATCAATTTGACATAACAGTTCAGCTCACAATTCATTGATACTGAGGTTGGTTGTATTCAGTTGAAAAACAGAGTAACAAGTGAATCATGATCAAAATGGTGATTCAGAAACTCTGTGAAACAACCAAGATGTCATATGACACACAAATTTCACGCAACAAGTGATATCATGCACAAGTCACTCATAGTTTTCAGATCTGTAAATATCTGATAAATTATGGGATCGTTCGATATTTTCAAAATTGATTTCAATTGTTGTTTTGATATTTGTGATGTTTTCACTAAAAGCTAAAGTATGATCCTCAGATTAACAAAAACCTATGTTCTTAAAACATTAGTGTTTTTGATAACATATTAGAGGGAAATTAAAACTTTAGTCATTCAGGTCTTATGTGTTGAAAACAGGTTGAGCTTCTCAATAGGGCAAAATCAACTATGTTAAAATACATTAAGAAAATCAGGAGTCAAAAATGTCCAGATCATAGGTAATGAGAAGGTTGGCATAAGCATGTGCAAAAATGACTAAATCTCTCAAAACATTACTGCAAAATGATTCTGGAACATGTATTCCTTCAATAAATACCCCTCAGTAAGTATTTCAATACTTATGATTAGGAAGGGTAAAAAGGGAAGAAGAAAATTCACAAAAACTCAGAAGCGTGTTTATCTCAAAACTTTTCAAGTCAAAAGAAAAGTGTATAAACATAAAATACTTATGAGTCATAGTTTAGAGTAATAATGATCATTAAGCAACTATGTGCATCCATTTGCTCAGGAAAAGGTTTTGATTCCGGTGAATGAACTCCAAAGAGGACTAGACAAATTTTTCATCCATGTATCCTCATGTTTGCAATCAACTGACTATTGTGTTAAACTTAAGAATGATATGATTACGTATCTTATTGAAAAATTTACCAGATCCTCCTTGATGCTGTTTTCAGAAAATTCCTTAATCATTTTTTTTTCAAAGAATTTTCTCAAATAACCAGGATATATTGTTCAATTTTTTTGAATAATGTATTTTGAACTTTTGCTTGTTTTTGTTGGCAATAGTTTCTGTTACCTGTCAGGATATAATACCTTATTTTTGTTGGTATTATTGTTCTCATAAATGGGTCAAGAGGAAAAGGTACATTTGTCAAGGTCATGTCATTTTCAGAGTTGTTTTAAACATCAAAGGTTGATTGCTAAACAGTGCTTAAACTACTGAGGTATTTATGTTTTAATTTGAATATTAAACGATAATAAGATGCCTTAGTAAAAAGTTTTCATCATTTGGGGTACTTAACCACTGTTCTTTAAAATTGACATGTGGCAAAACCTTGAATGAAAATTCTCAAAATAGTTGCTGAAATATTTGTTCTTCAAATCTGTATCATTTCTAATCACTGTTTTGTTCAAACATCTGATCACTAATTACTATCCACTGCTGAAAGTCAACCACTGATTCCTCATTTTGCTAAGACAAGCACTGATGCTCAAAATCAGTGTCTTATCCACTGATATACTATCCACTGATAGTAAAAATCTTCCACTGTTTTCACATTATTACCGTTGTAACCACTGATGCTTGATTCATCAGTGGCTCTTAAAACAACTGGTCTCCACCCTTCATCCATTTCATCAGTGTTTGACACGTGGTCAGTTTTTTAGCCTTCAGATCAAAATAACCGCTGCCACATCAGCGATCACTTTTTCCCTAAATAAAACTGTCACGACCCGCGACCCCATCCTAGCCGGAATCGGGTGCCGTGAGCAGTCCAGTGGTACCGGTGATTATTTTGAAAAAAACATTGCATCGGAAATTTCATCAGGACCGTCAGTTAGGAAAATATCAGAGTTTAGAAACACCGGATTTTATTTAAATAGATGGAATAAATTCCATGTTTTACAAAGGTAGCTTTTAATAAAAACAATATTTCTTAATTTGATTTAATTAATAAAATAAGCCACTTCTTGAAGTCTTTTAGTGCCGGATCCAATCCTTACTCCAATCTACTGTAATTACCTGAAACGCGTTTTAAAAAGGTTTTGTCAGCGGGAAATACTGAGTGAGTTCATTCATTTTACTGAAAACGACACATTTGTTATAATTCACAGTATTAAGATCTTTTACACATCTTTCTGATATCAATCAACTACCCACAGTATTTGTCACTCGACCGGATCTGTGACAGTGGTCATATCACCATTGGCTGCCCCAATGAATGACGTATCACTTAATTTTAGGTTCGCCCACCTAAAGTGATAAAACAGTAGTAATGTGCACAATACCCCACATACTGGCTGTAATTTGGTGATTACATAAACTTAATCACTGTAATTATAATACTGAAAAATAATTTGGAGTATTGTAAAACAGTTGATAAAAAGAGAATGACTCACAAATCAGCATGCAGGATTGAGTTAACAAACTTCTTGATTCTATTGTAAGGGTGTAGTTGGGAGTATTTTTGGTAGTTAAATACATAGTTTAACAGAATGGAATACGTATTGGTGTAAAACCCAAATCAAACCTTAACGGTAGTCATGAGATTCGAACCTTAACGAATTTCACAAAAACCGGGTTAATGATCAATACAGCTTTTACGATAACTCACGAGATCAAATTCTCACAACGAACGACAAAGTGCGATACTTAAACAATCATCAAAATAACGACGAACGACAAAGTATAACCCTAATATGGGCGGCACTTAAACATCCATTGGATATATTGATCGGTCGGAAAATGAATCGTAATAGCGATTGAATGATTTAGAACACCAACGTATAGAGAGAAGAAGAAAGAAATGAGCAAAGAAAAATGAATCCTAAGCTTCCTATTTATAGGTAGATTTATTCCTTAACCATTAAGTTTCCTTAACTATTAAGTTTCCTTAACTATTAAGTTTCCTTAACTATTAAGTTTCCTTAACTATTTAACTAAATAACTTACTTAGCTTAATTACTCTTGGTTAGCTTAATTAATATTGATTAACTGATTAATTAATTATACTAAACTTAATTAACAAATTAATTAATCTACTCAGTTAACTTAACTGCTAAGTTTGATATACTAGTTTAACAGCTTACTGATTATGAGTTCTAATTTCTAGACACAAGAACTCGTATTAGTGTATTAACTCAATTCAACTTTAACGATAATCACGAGATAAAACCCTCACAACGATTTACAAGTGCAATACTTAATAATTCAGCGGATTCACAACGAATGACAGAGTATAGTCCGAGTTTGGACAGCACTCAAACATTCAAGTTGAAATCACAATAAATAACAAAGTATAACTCAATTTGAGTAACACTTAGACAATCGTTGGATAGTTATAATCGATCGGATAAAGTATCGTACCAGTGATTAGAGTTATTACCCTAATAACGGGCAGAGTTTAGGGATTTTGAGGGTAAAATCCCGAGCTATAAAAGCTTGACGGAAAGAAAAGAATTGAACAGCGATTGAGTTAATACCCTGATTGCGGCAGCGTTTCGAGGTGTGTGTTTGAGTAGTAGAAGAAGTATAACTCGACGTCAATTTAGAATTTGAGCGTCGTTTTTGTGCCTAGAAGCAAGTCCCGAAGCCTGCTATTTATAAACGAATTTGCTCCTGCTTACGGACCGTAAACCATATCCTTACGGTCCGTAAGGGACACCTATTTTTCATAAGTCGGCCACGGTTGGGACTAGGCCTGCTGAGTCAACATTTTTGGCAAATAGAATTTAAACAACGATTTATTAAGATAATCGTAAACCAGGTTTTGCCCCCCTTGAGTTTTAGGGGCCCTGATCCTGATTCCGATTGCTCTGAAAATTTTAGGGTTTATGCAGAATCACTTGGTGTCTTACTTAGGGTTTCCTGATTGGATAATTATCACACTAAGTATTAATTTTAATGAGAGTCGTTACATCCTCCCCACCTTAATAAAAATCTCGTCCTCGAGATTTGGACTATGATATCTTCTTGGGGTTATGTGACAACCCGACTTCTTGAGGTTAGTATTATCCTATTTTTCCAACTCCCGTGTTGTATTTACATATCCTAGATCTTTGTGTTAGTGGGTATATGTGCAAACTTGTATTTGTTTATGAGTAACGTATTGGAATATTTGAGTTATACTAAGACATCTTTCAACCCAAGATCCTTCGACCGAAGGATCCTGGAACCGAAAGATCCAACCTTCGAAGGATCCAACCTTCGAGGGATCACGAAGCATAGGAACTAACTTTCGATAACCTTCGATCCGAAACTCTATCTTTCGGAGATCCTTCGAGCCAAGGCCCAGTCTTTCGACTAAAGGCCTTAACCTTCGGCCCAGGCCCAAAACATTACGTATATTAAACGGCAGTCACGTAGTAACGCACAGAACCACTCGAAATTCCAAACCCTAGAAACCTGTGGGCGACGGCAGGAATCAGGAACTCTCTGTGTGATCATCATCATCGTATCATCCGTCATTCGGTCAGTGTTTTATGTTACTTTTGAGATTGTGCGTCTATGTGAAACCCTTGTGTTGTATGTCGTGATAACTGTGTAATTAGATTCAATGATCCGAAACTATTAACCTCTGCGATACCTATACAAGTATGTGTTAACCGATTGTTAGTGGCGTTTGTGCGTTTCGTAACATGGTTGGGGTTATCGGAATGGGTTAGAAGTCGTATAGCGATCACATGATAAAGCGGTTAACTGTTATTTCTTAATTGTTTGTTTGGTTATACATGAATTGTGGAAATCCTTGTGAAATCGTATGAACTGAATGTTAGCAGTTAGATCGTATGATTAGGGTTCTGTAACCGAAAAATGTTGAAACCGTTTGTTAATTGGTAATTGTAACCGAAGGATAGCTGTAGTAGTCGAAGGATAACAGGCATAGTCGAAAGATGAACAGTGAGTTCGAAACATATCTGTTGTGCTCGAAAGATAACTGTGTTAGTCGAAACATATCTGTTGTGCTCGAAACATATCTGTTGTGCTCGAAAGATAGCTGGGTTTGTCGAAACATAACGGGGTTTGTTGAAAGATAACTGTGGTTGTCGAAAGATAGGTCATGTGTCGAATGATATCTGATATGTCGAATGATGATGTGTCGAATGATAACCTATGTGTCGAAAGATGAGTGTGTCGAAAGATGGTTGTTGTGTAGAATAGAAATATGAACCGAAAGATGATACTTGTGTGCACTAGTTTGTGATCAATGTGAAACGATATGTGATGTGCTTGTATGCAACTGACTGTTAAATGTGAATATCATAGGGCTTGGTAAATCACCGTGGTTAAACGAATAATTAATTCTACCGAGCAATCCCAGGTGAGTTCACTACATTCGAGCATGCGTCCCAGTGGTTGGGGACAGTCAGTGGGTATCCCATGAGGGGGATAAGTCTTTGGGTAAAAACGGGTATATTGGTTAATATTCTCACCTATCATCTTTTGTAAGTCCCTCATCGGGTATTAGTTAGTAGCGCTACTTAGGTTTGGCACCCTCACCCCGTGCCTGTAGAGGACGGAGGTGAACTAATGACCCAGTCTGGCCCAGTACTAGATAGGAGTACGTGGGAAGGGCAGTCCGTGAGCCGTCCGTGTTTGGAAATGAGATATTAACAATATTACTTGCATTGGGTATTAAACTGTTTTACATACACCGGGTAACAAACGTTTTCTAAAACTGTGAACTCGCCAGCTTTGTCTGATACGTGTGTTACATGCTCGCAGGTCCTTAGGTACTTTGAAAGCAGGAACTTGCTGGCTGGAGGGCGCGAGTGGTCATGGTTGCTCGAGGGATATATTATCAGACTTTTATTTACTATGTTTGTTTGGATAACGTTTATATTACGCTACATTAACGCTTCCGCTAAACGTATGGTTTTGAATAACGTATGTTGGGATTTTAGTATCTTTAAATAACGAAGTTTTATTTCAAACTTGTGATTCAATGTAATTGGTGGCTCATTGCTAGTCGTCACACGCCTAACAGGGACACTCCCTAGGTGGTAATTTTGGGGGTGTGACAGTTTGGTATCAGAGCCACTGGTTATAGTGAATTGGTTTTAAAAATGTTTTATAAAACCAGACTATAACTGAACTGATACGACATACCGATACGACATGGACCATGACACTCAGCTCCAGGCAGCAAGGTTCGTCTCTTGTTTACTATTGTAGGGCATAGTTAGTATATACTCATGATTGGTATCACACTCGAACGCACATATGATGTTATGATATGAATTGCTATGCTACCTGTCTATACTACGTGTTTTAAGAGTAGGACTCTACTTGTGTTTGCATGCGCTATGTTGTGATATCGACGGTCGTACTGTATGAATTAGGGGAAACCTTCTAACATGAGTAGGGAGGAACTGAGATAAGCATGCAAATCAGGTTATTATTATGGGTGCACACATAATTACAACGTGAGGTGCATGTGAGTCCCAGTAAATCTCGACTAGTGTGAAAAAGGAATCCCGCGTTGTTAGTCAGTGTTGTATTAGAACTTCGAAAACTGTGAATACTATAGCAATACTTGACATCTGCTTGAAATGGTCTGTTAATTTGTTACTTCTTCCCATACTTATAGAATCATGAACGGACGTGGAGGAGGTCGTCGTGGTGGACACGGTGGACGTGGTGGAGGCCGCGGTGGCGGACAAGGCGAAATCCATATGACTCAAGCTGAGCTAGAGGCATTACTCAATGCCCAGGTGGCTGCAGCCTTGGCAGCTTATCAGGCTGGTCAGCCGGCGCCACAAAACCAGCCTCACCCACCGGTCTGCACTTTTAAAACTTTCATGGATTGCAAGCCACAGACCTTCAGTGGCACTGAAGGGGCTGTAGGACTTATACGCTGGTTCGAAAAGGCGGAGTCAGTATTTGCGATATGTAACTGCCCAGTTGGGGATAGGGTAAAATTTGCAGCAGGCACGCTTCAGGATGGTGCCTTGACCTGGTGGAACGCCCAGGTCCAACTGCTAGGTATTGAGGCGGCGAACGCCACTACGTGGGATGATTTTAAAGAACTGATGAGAGAGGAATACTGTCCTCGAGATGAAATAGCGAAGTTAGAGAATGAGTACTATCATCTGACAATGGTGGGATCTGAAATCGAGGCGTATGTGAAGCGGTCGTATGAGTTAGCTGATTTGTGTCCGAACTTGTCCCGACCCATGCCCCGAAGAATCGAGTTGTTTATTAAGGGGTTACCTCCACGGGTGAAGGGTTTAGTTACAGCAGCGAACCTCAATAACCTAACCCAGATTGTTAGACTGGCACATAAAATCGTTGACCAGGAGGTGGAGAGCGACTCATTGCCACCTCGTATTTCTAGCACTACCACAGCTGCCACTACTTCCACTGCATCTGCTGCTGATGGCAAACGTAAGTGGAACGAAGCGGACAAGGGGTCTAACTCTGCACCGCCTCAGAAGAAGACGGATACTGGCAGCACCCGCAGTTTCAGCCAGACAGCATCAGTAAATCAGAACTCGAGTAACAGATCAGGGCAGGGATCATATGCGGGGAAGCTACCCTTGTGTAGCAAGTGTGATCTTCATCACAAGGGGCAGTGTACTCGAGTTTGTTATCGGTGTAATCGACCGGGGCACAAGGCCAGGGATTGTAGGGCCACACTTCCAGCTCAGCAGCAGCCAGCGCAGCAGGCGGGTAGGCAACAGCCTCAGCAAACTCAGGGTAATCAGAAAGGGTGTTATCAGTGTGGGGCTGAGGGGCACTTCAAGCGAGACTGCCCTCAGCTAAGACAGAACACAGGGGGTGGTAACGGGAATAACAATGCGGGGAACAACAGGGGTAATGTTGCGCGTGGGCGCGGATTTGTGCTGGGAGCTGGGGAAGCGCGGAACGACGGCAACGTGGTTACTGGTACGTTTTCGGTAAACGGTGTTATTGCTTCTATTTTATTTGATTCTGGTGTCGACTGGAGTTACGTGTCTTTAGAGTTTAGCTCTCAATTAGGGTTAAGTCCTACACCTCTTGTAATGAAACACATAGTAGAAATCGCAAATGGTAAAACAATCGAAGCTACACATGTTCTGTTTGGGTGTAAAATCGATCTTCTGGGTCAAGTCTTCGACATTGACTTGATTCCTATTACTCTTGGAAGCTTCGACGTGATTGTTGGTATGGACTGGTTGTCCAAGTATCAAGCGGAGATTCTCTGTAAGGAGAAGATCATACGTGTTCCCCTTCCCAGTGGGGAATTTCTATCAGTTCAGGGTCATCGCAGCGGGACCCCAGTCAGTATTGTTTCGGCAATGAAGGCTCAGAAGTATTTACGTAAGGGCTATCCTGCTATATTAGCTCTTGTCACCGATTCACCGTCTGACGAAAGGAAGATTGAGGATCTTCCAGTTGTTCGTGAATATCCTGACGTATTTCCTGAGGAACTCCCTGGTTTACCTCCACATCGTCAGGTGGAATTCCAGATTGACCTCGCCCCAGCGGCAGCCCCAGTTGCTCGTGCTTCTTATCGTCTTGCGCCAGGAGAACTGCAGGAATTATCAAACCAACTCCAAGAGCTGTTGGATAGGGGTTTCATCCGACCTAGCTCTTCCCCCTGGGGAGCCCCAGTCTTATTTGTGAAGAAGAAGGACGGGTCCCTACGAATGTGTATAGATTATCGCGAGCTCAACAAGATGACGATCAAAAACCGTTATCCTTTGCCTCGTATTGACGACCTGTTTGACCAGTTACAAGGGTCGAGCTTTTACTCTAAGATCGACTTAAGGTCTGGTTATCATCAAGTGCGAGTCAGAGAGGAAGACATTCCCAAAACCGCGTTTCGGACGCGATACGGTCAATATGAATTCTTGGTTATGCCATTCGGGTTAACCAACGCACCAGCGGTTTTCATGGACCTCATGAACCGCGTGTGCAAGCCATACCTTGACGACTTCGTTATCGTTTTTATTGACGACATTCTAATTTACTCCAAGAACAAGGAGGATCACGAGCGGCACCTACGCCTTATCCTAGAACTCCTGAGGAGGGAGCAGTTGTACGCAAAGTTTTCTAAGTGTGATTTTTGGATACGGGAGGTACATTTTCTGGGGCATATAGTCAATGAGGTAGGCATACATGTGGATCCTGCCAAAGTTGACGCCATTAGAAATTGGGCGGCACCAAAGAACCCTTCGGAGGTGCGGCAATTTCTCGGTCTAGCGGGGTATTATCGCCGTTTCATTCAGAACTTCTCAAAGATTGCACAGCCACTCACCTCGTTAACACAGAAGAAAGTAGTTTACTCTTGGGGGACGAAGCAGGAGGATGCTTTTCAACTTTTGAAACAAAGGTTATGCAGCGCGCCAATCTTATCTCTGCCAGATGGTACTGAGGATTTTGTAGTTTATTGTGATGCTTCGATTCAGGGTCTCGGTTGCGTGTTGATGCAACGCGAGAAGGTGATAGCTTACGCCTCTCGACAATTGAAAGTTCATGAGAAAAACTATACGACACACGACTTGGAGTTAGGAGCAGTGGTGTTTGCTCTGAAGATTTGGAGACACTATTTATACGGTACGAAATGCACAATCTACACCGACCACAAGAGCCTTCAGCATATCTTCGACCAAAGAGAATTGAATATGCGACAGCGTCGTTGGGTGGAATTGTTTAATGATTACGAGTGTGCCATCAAATATCACCCAGGTAAAGCTAACGTTGTGGCAGATGCACTTAGCCGCAAAGAAACGAAACCTAAACGCGTTCGCGCATTACAGCTCACTATCCATTCCAGCCTTCCTGATAGGATTCGTACGGCTCAGACTGAAGCATTGAAGGAAGAAAACATCGAAGCTGAGGGTTTACGCGGTATGGAAAAGCAGCTTGAGCAGAAATCTGATGGTATCTACTACATCATGGAAAGAGTATGGGTTCCTCTGTTTGGTGATCTTAGAGAACTTGTGATGGATGAAGCACACAAGTCACGATATTCTATCCACCCGGGATCGGACAAGATGTATCATGATCTTAAGGTTATGTATTGGTGGCCGAACATGAAAGCCCTCATAGCCACGTACGTGAGTAAATGCTTAACTTGTGCTAGAGTTAAAGCGGAACACCAGAAGCCTTCGGGTCTACTACAGCAGCCAGAAATACCTAAGTGGAAGTGGGAACAGATCGCTATGGATTTCGTTACTGGATTACCAAGAACTCAGGCTGGAAACGACACTATATGGGTGATTGTTGATCGACTCACGAAATCGGCACATTTTCTAGCAATCAAGGAAACAGATAAGTTTTCGCAGCTTGCAGCGGTATATCTTAAGGAGGTAGTTGCTCGACACGGAGTGCCAACTTCTATCATCTCAGATCGAGATCCGCGCTTTACTTCTGAATTATGGCAGTCTATGCACAAATTGTTTGGTTCGAAACTTGATATGAGCACCGCTTACCACCCACAGACGGATGGTCAGAGTGAGCGCACTATTCAGACACTTGAAGACATGCTGCGGGCATGTGTGATCGATTTTGGGAAGGGATGGGAAAGACACTTGCCGTTAATAGAGTTTTCCTACAACAACAGCTACCACACAAGTATTCAGGCAGCTCCGTTCGAAGCATTGTATGGGCGGAAATGTCGTTCTCCTCTCTGTTGGGCGGAAGTAGGTGACAGTCAACTCACAGGTCCTGAACTCATTCTGGAAACTTCGCAAAATATAGCTCGGATAAGGGATCGTATGGCAGCAGCGCGGGATCGTCAGAAAAGTTATGCTAACAAGCGTAGAAAGCCTTTAGAGTTCAAAGTTAATGATCGGGTTATGTTGAAAGTTTCACCGTGGAAGGGCGTTGTACGCTTTGGAAAGCGTGGCAAGCTTAATCCACGTTACGTTGGGCCATTCAAAATCTTAGAGCGGATCGGTAAGGTCGCTTACAGACTCGAGTTACCTGCGGAATTAGGCAATGTTCACGATGTGTTTCACGTTTCCCAACTAAAGAAGTGTCTGGTTGATGAGACACTGGTTGTGCCATTTCAAGAGCTCACGTTGGATGACAAGCTGCAGTTTGTTGAAGAGCCTATTGAAATCATGGATCGGGAGGTCAAGGTGCGTAAGCACAGTCGAATTCCGATTGTTAGAGTTCGTTGGAATTCAAGGCGTGGACCGGAGTTCACGTGGGAACGCGAGGATCAGATGAAACTAAAGTACCCTCACCTCTTTCCCAAAGACAAGGCAGAGTCAAGCAAAACTAGTGAATCTCGGGACGAGATTCCCCTTCAAGTTGGGGATGATGTAACACCTGGGGAAAATCCGCAACAATCTTGAATTGTCACTTCACCCTCTCGTACCTACTTGCTAAATTTCGGGACGAAATTTCTTTCAAGTTGGGGATGATGTGACAACCCGACTTCTTGAGGTTAGTATTATCCTATTTTTCCAACTCCCGTGTTGTATTTACATATCCTAGATCTTTGTGTTAGTGGGTATATGTGCAAACT
This sequence comes from Helianthus annuus, assembly GCF_002127325.2. Taxonomy (NCBI): domain Eukaryota; kingdom Viridiplantae; phylum Streptophyta; class Magnoliopsida; order Asterales; family Asteraceae; genus Helianthus; species Helianthus annuus. The sequence goes on from NC_035445.2 coordinate 10,953,976, forward strand.
TGTATTTGTTTATGAGTAACGTATTGGAATATTTGAGTTATACTAAGACATCTTTCAACCCAAGATCCTTCGACCGAAGGATCCTGGAACCGAAAGATCCAACCTTCGAAGGATCCAACCTTCGAGGGATCACGAAGCATAGGAACTAACTTTCGATAACCTTCGATCCGAAACTCTATCTTTCGGAGATCCTTCGAGCCAAGGCCCAGTCTTTCGACTAAAGGCCTTAACCTTCGGCCCAGGCCCAAAACATTACGTATATTAAACGGCAGTCACGTAGTAACGCACAGAACCACTCGAAATTCCAAACCCTAGAAACCTGTGGGCGACGGCAGGAATCAGGAACTCTCTGTGTGATCATCATCATCGTATCATCCGTCATTCGGTCAGTGTTTTATGTTACTTTTGAGATTGTGCGTCTATGTGAAACCCTTGTGTTGTATGTCGTGATAACTGTGTAATTAGATTCAATGATCCGAAACTATTAACCTCTGCGATACCTATACAAGTATGTGTTAACCGATTGTTAGTGGCGTTTGTGCGTTTCGTAACATGGTTGGGGTTATCGGAATGGGTTAGAAGTCGTATAGCGATCACATGATAAAGCGGTTAACTGTTATTTCTTAATTGTTTGTTTGGTTATACATGAATTGTGGAAATCCTTGTGAAATCGTATGAACTGAATGTTAGCAGTTAGATCGTATGATTAGGGTTCTGTAACCGAAAAATGTTGAAACCGTTTGTTAATTGGTAATTGTAACCGAAGGATAGCTGTAGTAGTCGAAGGATAACAGGCATAGTCGAAAGATGAACAGTGAGTTCGAAACATATCTGTTGTGCTCGAAAGATAACTGTGTTAGTCGAAACATATCTGTTGTGCTCGAAACATATCTGTTGTGCTCGAAAGATAGCTGGGTTTGTCGAAACATAACGGGGTTTGTTGAAAGATAACTGTGGTTGTCGAAAGATAGGTCATGTGTCGAATGATATCTGATATGTCGAATGATGATGTGTCGAATGATAACCTATGTGTCGAAAGATGAGTGTGTCGAAAGATGGTTGTTGTGTAGAATAGAAATATGAACCGAAAGATGATACTTGTGTGCACTAGTTTGTGATCAATGTGAAACGATATGTGATGTGCTTGTATGCAACTGACTGTTAAATGTGAATATCATAGGGTTTGGTAAATCACCGTGGTTAAACGAACAATTAATTCTACCGAGCAATCCCAGGTGAGTTCACTACATTCGAGCATGCGTCCCAGTGGTTGGGGACAGTCAGTGGGTATCCCATGGGGGGGATAAGTCTTTGGGTAAAAACGGGTATATTGGTTAATATTCTCACCTATCATCTTTTGTAAGTCCCTCATCGGGTATTAGCTAGTAGCGCTACTTAGGTTTGGCACCCTCACCCCGTGCCTGTAGAGGACGGAGGTGAACTAATGACCCAGTCTGGCCCAGTACTAGATAGGAGTACGTGGGAAGGGCAGTCCGTGAGCCGTCCGTGTTTGGAAATGAGATATTAACAATATTACTTGCATTGGGTATTAAACTGTTTTACATACACCGGGTAACAAACGTTTTCTAAAACTGTGAACTCGCCAGCTTTGTCTGATACGTGTGTTACATGCTCGCAGGTCCTTAGGTACTTTGAAAGCAGGAACTTGCTGGCTGGAGGGCGCGAGTGGTCATGGTTGCTCGAGGGATATATTATCAGACTTTTATTTACTATGTTTGTTTGGATAACGTTTATATTACGCTACATTAACGCTTCCGCTAAACGTATGGTTTTGAATAACGTATGTTGGGATTTTAGTATCTTTAAATAACGAAGTTTTATTTCAAACTTGTGATTCAATGTAATTGGTGGCTCATTGCTAGTCGTCACACGCCTAACAGGGACACTCCCTAGGTGGTAATTTTGGGGGTGTGACAGGTTATGTTACTTCTTTAATAGAAACAATATATTATGGGATGGAATCAAAAGATATTTGATAGGCATGAATTTTGAAATAAAATGACTTGGAGGAAACAATAGGATTTAATGTCAGAAAGGAACTTACTTTGATCAATTGAGAGAGATTCTTAATTGATAAATCTCTATTTGTGAGTAGAAGTATGAAAAATGATTTGTAAATGATTATCCGAAATTCAATATTGTTTACTTAAATGGTACTGGACAATAGAATTTAGTGTATCGTAATCTGAGTACATAATTGTACCAAGAATATGTCAAATCAAACGAATGACTCATGAATAGGGTTTAACACAGGCTACAACTCTATTCGGACGCTACAAAGCGTTTGTAATGATTGAAAGAATTTCAATAATTATGATGACCGAATAAATTCACCGTTTTCAAAATTGAGAGTTTCAAGGAAGCGAATCTAGATATTTCAAAAGATGAAATGTTTAAACGAATGAGATGAAATGGTATAGTTTTTCAAGGTGATTATGTTTAAGCCAAAAGATATATGATCTATAGATTTTTAGAATGAATGTGAAGAACTTTTTGGAATTAGTAAAATTTTTTGTCAGAAGAAAACTTACCTTGATTGGTACCTAAGGAATATTGAAGATTGACCGGTTCAAAAGGAAATGAAAACATGAAAATGTTTTGTCAGATATTGAATTATGATATGAGAAAATCAATGTGTTGCGATGGGTGATTTGTAAGAATACATGAAAAGACAATGAAGTTAGAGTATTTTTGTCTTAATACACAATTGTATTCAGATGATTTTAATCAAAATGTTTGATTTAAACATATATGATATTTTGATTTACTAAATACCTTTTCCTTTTATGTTATCATAAAGTAGAATAATAAATAAATATAGATAGGTTTAAAATATCAAAACCCGTAATAATTTTGATAAAATAATGATATATGTTTTATAAATAGGTTTACCCAATATCGTAGAACTCATGATTATTATTTTTAAAATCAAGTGTGTTTAACTATAAGATTAGGGTATTTTAAATCATAAAAGTAGAATAATAAATGTTTATTTTAATATCGAGCATAATTAAATATTGGCTTGCGTAAATGACATTTGATATTTTAATATGTATATATTATAAAAGAATATTTCTATAAGTATTTAATAGTTGTGAAATATTAACCAAGATAAAATTTATTTATAACATATCTTATTTATGAATATTTAGACGATTATTTAGATAATTTATTCGTCCCTTTATTTGTTTTATGAAAATATGTTTTCTCTTTACAGTACGAAGTATATATATATATATATATATATGTCTATATATAGAAAATATTTTTACATATAATTGAAATTTATTAAATAACTATGATGACTTAATTTATATATATTAAATAGTTATTATCATGGTTGGATATTGGTTAGTGCTGCCTTGTTTAAGCATAGGTGGCCAGTCCATGCCTAACTAAGGCTAGGCTACCCAATACCTGTCCTTGACAATAATCTTAAAAATAATATTAACACCATTATTATTAATATTTTATTACAAATATTAATTAAAAATAATAATAATAATAATAATAATAATAATAATAATAATAATAATAACTAGTCATAAATGTAAACGAGATTAGCGCAATTTTCAAATTTGTGAAAAAGTCACTACAAGGTGATTGTGATGTAAAGAAAATGATTTAATGAAGTTGAAGACCAACAAGCATGTTATAGTTTAAGAGAATTGAAGTGCTGGTTGGGATTATTTTGAATATGATGGCTTCAATTCATCATATGGGACCTATGTTTTGTGAGCAAGTTAACTGATTTTGAATATCACGAGTTTTAATAAGGAAGTTCGGACATGATCACAACAGAAACCATGTATACCCTTCAAAAAGAAAATCGAGTTTTTCAAGAAATTCATTGATTCGATATTAAAGAATCAACGCTTTGTAAAAACGCAGTTTACAATGCAAAGATCAAGTATAGCGAAATGATATTTGAATTTTTTGATAAAACAACAGATTGGAATGGAGCCTTCCTATGGTCTTCGTAACTCAAATGAACCACATGCACAACAAACAGTGCATGTGTAGCGTGTGGATTTTCCAAGAAATGAAATGAATCGATATTTGCTACTATGAAAGAAATCTTTATGGTAGAAACACGAAAGTCAACTTATTTATAGGCAGAAGTCAGAATTGCAATGAAAGAAATATAAGAACTTTATCTAAAATCTCGTGTGATAACCTTTGTTAAGTGACATTACCAAGGAATGTCGAATGAAATGAAATGAAATAGGGGATTTGCAAAGGTAGATGACTTCTTTTATAGTGCCAATAATTATGACTATAATTAGACTGTGCATCGATGGTTTTGAAATATTGTTCCAACATACCTCAGCGGTATTTTGATCGTTTGTAAGATCATGTGGCAAAGTGCCGATTTTTGATTAGGAGTTCTTTTACTGATGGAATTAATGTTGGTATCATCGTGCCTAATTTATATTTTTCAAAGATCCTAATTTATATTTTTCAAAGATCTTGCCTTGGAAGTCGTGTGTGATAAACTTCAACATCTGTGGACGTATAATTTAAGTTTCATGTATTTTCTTGTGTATTAGCACAAATTTACATGCTTCTTACTGGCGTTAATAGTTTATGGTAACGCATTGGTAATTCTTATATATTTTTTATGGTGTCCCAACTTAATGGGTTTCCAGTATTATTTTGTTGCACGAGTTACGAGGTAGATGATCAAACGAAAGAATGTTTGACATCGAAATTAAAGATATATGCGAGAGATTCCTGATAAAGAAATCTATATACATATGCTTGTGCTTTATTCTTAATTGACTTTTGGAATTCCTTATAGATATACATATCTATATTATATATTTCACATGTTGTAATATACATACCTTTCATAGGGTTAAATGTATATAATAGATTCATATTTCCAAAAACCAGTCAAATATTTGGTCATGATACTATTTAGGGAAATCTTGTTACTGGTTTGACATACCATTTATCTCGTCTTATCCGGTTCGCACCGGAGTGGTAATTTCAGTATATTCGGACAAGCTAGAGAGTCTGCTACTCTATACCCAGTTTTGCCGGGGAAAATTTCCTATTTCCCATAAACAGTATCTTTTCAAAAAGTGCCTCTTTTTTATTAGGGCTTTTATCCAGAATCAAGGAAATTTGCATTTCCCTAATATATCTTTATTCTTGACCAAGTAATACCAATAAACAAGAATAAATAGCAACTAAATGCTATTGCCTGCTAGTCGTTATTCTTATTGAATACCAATTATACTTATTATACTTATATAAGTAATTTTATCTTGAAGCTTATATTAAGACAAAATTCTTAAGTTCGAGTCTAAATATCATTCAGAGTGCTATCAGATAATATTAAGTTTCTAACTTTCTGCTTAAGCTTTGGTATTATTATAACACCTAATTGCGTAGACAAGTAGCTTAGCTTATACTAAGGCATCTTTTCTTATGTTCAAGTCTAACTGCTATCGGCTGTGCTACCAATTAATAGTAATCTCCTAACTCTTTTTATTTAAGCTTAAGTATTATTATCACAACACTTATAGGCTTAAAGCAGTGGCTCTGATACCACCTTTTGTCACGACCCGCGACCCCATCCTAGCCGGAGTCGGGTGCCGTGAGCAGTCCAGTGGTACCGGTGATTATTTTGAAAAAAAACATTGCAGCGGAAATTTCATCAGGACCGTGAGTTAGGAAAATATCAGAGTTTAGAAACACCGGATTTTATTTAAATAGATGGAATAAATTCCATGTTTTACAAAGGTAGCTTTTAATAAAAACAATATTTCTTAATTTGATTTAATTAATAAAAAAGCCACTTCTTGAAGTCTTTTAGTGCCAGATCCAATCCTTACTCCAATCTACTGTAATTACCTGAAACGCGTTTTAAAAAGGTTTTGTCAGCGGGATATACTGAGTGAGTTCATTCATTTTACTGAAAACGACACATTTGTTATAATTCACAGTATTAAGATCTTTTACACATGCTTCTGATATCAACCAACTACCCACAGTATTTGTCACTCGACCGGATCTGTGACAGTGGTCATATCACCATTGGCTGCCCCAATGAATGACGTATCACTTAATTTTAGGTTCGCCCACCTAAAGTGATAAAACAGTAGTAATGTGCACAATACCCCACATACTGGCTGTAATTTGGTGATTACATAAACTTAATCGCTGTAATTATAATACTGAAAAATAATTTGGAGTATTGTAAAACAGTTGATAAAAAGAGAATGACTCACAAATCAGCATGCAGGATTGAGTTAACAAACTTCTTGATTCTATTTCTTCCGATAATTAAGCAGGCACTTTATTATTCTGGATCTTCTGATGATTTAATAGTTTGTTTGATTGTAAGGGTGTAGTTGGGAGTATTTTTGGTAGTTAAATACATAGTTTAACAGAATGGAATACGTATTGGTGTAAAACCCAAATCAAACCTTAACGGTAGTCATGAGATTCGAACCTTAACGAATTTCACAAAAACCGGGTTAATGATCAACACAGCTTTTACGATAACTCACGAGATCAAATTCTCGCAACGAACGACAAAGTGCGATACTTAAACATTCATCGAATTAACGACGAACGACAAAGTATAACCCTAATATGGGCGGCACTTAAACATCCATTGGATATATTGATCGGTCGGAAAATGAATCGTAATAGCGATTGAATGATTTAGAACACCAACGTATAGAGAGAAGAAGAAAGAAATGAGCAAAGAAAAATGAATCCTAAGCTTCCTATTTATAGGTAGATTTATTCCTTAGCTAGGAAGTTTCCTTAACCATTAAGTTTCCTTAACTATTAAGTTTCCTTAACTATTAAGTTTCCTTAACTATTAAGTTTCCTTAACTATTTAACTAAATAACTTACTTAGCTTAATTAATCTTGCTTAGCTTAATTACTATTGATTAACTGATTAATTAATTATACTAAACTTAATTAACAAATTAATTAATCTACTCAGTTAACTTAACTGCTAAGTTTGATATACTAGTTTAACAGCTTACTGATTATGAGTTCTAATTTCTAGACACAAGAACTCGTATTAGTGTATTAACTCAATTCAACTTTAACGATAATCACGAGATAAAACCCTCACAACGATTTACAAGTGCAATACTTAATAATTCAGCGGATTCACAACAAATGACAGAGTATAGTCCGAGTTTGGACAACACTCAAACATTCAAGTTGAAATCACAATAAATAACAAAGTATAACTCAATTTGAGTAACACTTAGACAATCGTTGGATAGTTATAATCGATCGGATAAAGTATCGTACCGGTGATTAGAGTTATTACCCTAATAACGGGCAGAGTTTAGGGATTTTGAGGGTAAAATCCCGAGCTATAAAAGCTTGACGGAAAGAAAAGAATTGAACAGCGATTGAGTTAATACCCTGATTGCGGCAGCGTTTCGAGGTGTGTGTTTGAGTAGTAGAAGAAGTATAACTCGACGTCAATTTGGAATTTGAGCGTCGTTTTTGTGCCCAGAAGCAAGTCCCGAAGCCTGCTATTTATAAACGAATTTGCTCCTGCTTACGGACCGTAAGCCATATCCCTTACGGTCCGTAAGGGACAACTATTTTTCATAAGTCGGCCACGGTTAGGACTAGGCCTGTTGAGTCAACAGTTTTGGCAAATAGAATTTAAACAACGATTTATTAAGATAATCGTAAACTAGGTTTTGCCCCCCTTGAGTTTTAGGGGCCCTGATCCTGATTCCGATTGCTCTGAAAATTTTAGGGTTTATGCAGAATCACTTGGGTGTCTTACTTAGGGTTTCCTGATTGGATAATTATCACACTAAGTATTAATTTTACTGAGAGTCGTTACAAAAACCCTGCCCTAAACCCCCAAACAGGGTTTTACACTGTCGAATTGAATTCCAAAGTTCTCTTCTCAAAGCAGTTTCCAACCCTTCTTCTCAAAACATTCTCTGATTCTTCTTCATCAAAATGACGAAGTCAAAATCAAAATCAAAATCAAAATCTAAACCAAAATCACCATCATCTTCAAAAGAGGTCGCTCAAACGACCGAAGAAACCATTGAAATCCCATACAAATCTCCTCATAACTACGTGGGTCTCCTCACAAAACCTACCGATAACCACACCTTCGACTCCATCATTGATACACTATCTGCATCAAAGTATAAAACTTTGTTGACAGCAGATGCTCCCATTTACTTGCAAACCCAGAGAGAGTTTTGTAAAAATGCAAATCTTGAAAAACAAGACAAGAAAGTAGTAGCCATTAACTCCTCGATACAGGGTAAAGCATTTCAAATCACCCCACAATCAATCTCAGAGGTCTTCAAACTCGATGATCTGAAAGGTAAAACTTCTTTTGATAAAACCGAGTTAAAAGCTGATTTTCTGAAAAGAGGGTATGCAGAACAATCAAAGGTAGATACCTTACAAAAAGGTTATTTTCCATCTGCACCCAGATTTTTATTCCACACACTTTTAAGTTGTGTTTCTAATAAAACAATAGCGTTTAATGAAATACCATTGAAGATTCAATGCCTGGGATATGCTATTTTAAACAATAAAGATTACAACTATTCCCAAGAGATCTTCAATAACATGATAAAGAATGTTGACAGCAAATCATTTCTTCTTTTTCCAAGATTTCTGAGCTATTACTTTAAACAAAAATTTGTAAAAGAGGATGAAAATTTGCCCAAACAAGGTGTCCATTTTCAAATAAAAGGTTTAACAATTGAAACATTTTCAAGAATGATGGCATGAATAAAATTAAAAGCAAAGGTGCCTGAGCAGATTTTAGAAACTGCCACTGATCCTCAGGCAACTTCTGCTGAGCCCACTGCTCCAGGTGATCAGAGCAGCACAGCCACTGCTCTGAAACCCACACCTGACATTACCAAAAAGACCAAACGAAAAACATCCAGAAAACCCACCAAACCCACACCAAAGGCAACTCTGGAAGATGAGATCCCAGAGATAATGCCAGTAACAGCACAAAAGTCACAAACCACTGCTGCTACTTCCTCACAGCAGTTGGAAGAAAGATCTCAACCTATGCCTAAAACTCCTCCTGCATCCTCACAAAAGGATCAGGTTGTAATCACAGGGACACCAAATTATGAAGCTCTGGATCCACTTGGATCTATCTTCCACAGTCCTGATCCCAAGGACATGTCTCTTTCAACACCCATACCCTCACCAATCATAATGCCACAATCAATAATACCCCTGTTGCATGCAGTTGATATTGCACAGACACAAACCAGTCCCTCTCTATCACCCATTACTGAGAGTATACCTCCACAAGTGACTGGGTCTGATGCTTATACCTCTGCTATCCCAGTAACAACTGAGGAGGTTACACCCCCTGAGTTACAAGTAACTCTCGGTGGTAGTTCAAGTGGAGTAGCAACTACAACTGATGGATCAACAGATCTTCAGTTGGACAGTTGTTACATTAATAAGACTCCCTTGAAGGCAATTTCTTCCATGGCAACATCGGTAACCACCAGTGAGTTGTTTTTAACCACCGGTACCATCAAAGGTTTATCGAGTGCCGAAGAAAGAAGTCCCCAGTACCAAGAAAAAGGGCATCATGATTTTTGGGACTCAGTTCCTAAGTCACACATTGATACAACCACTACTGGTGGGGATTCAGATGATCCTACGAATGTAGGTGATGATTCAAAATATCAGGAATTGACGGAAAGAGTTGAAAAACTTGAAGATTCAGTTGCTGAAATTAAAAATATGGTGCAAGAGATTTTAAAAGCTCAAAAAGCACAAGCTACTGCTGTTCCTGCTCAAGCACCTGCACATCATGCATTTGCTGCAAATGAGCTTTGGAATATCTTTCAACCCATGCTTGAAAAACAGCAACATATGGCTGATCAAAAGCATGCTATTCAAGTACAAATGCTGACCAACATGGTGGAATCAAGGTTTAAAGACACTCAAGCAGATATCAAGGCTATGAAGGCTAGCTTACAAAAGACTGCCCAGATTGGAAAAGCTCCATCTTCCATACTCTTCATGGATACACCCCTTGCAGATAATGCCAAAAAGGGGGAGAAAATCAAGTTGAGAAAGAAAGGAATAGAAGATGGGCTGTATATTGAACCAGAAGAAGAAAAACAATCACCTCAAACCACAAAATCCAAAACTTCAACTCAAACAGCTGATACATCAGTAGTTACAAAAACTGCTGTCAGTAGCCAAACAGCTGCCATATCATCAACACACACACCTCCAACACACACCAGTCTATCACATACCATCACAACCACTGTTCCACCATCATTATCTACAATCATATCACCACCACTGCCTCCTGCCATAAAGTAGAAGACAGCAGATGTTACAACATCTGCTGTAATGACAACAGTGATTGAAACACCAGTTGTTTCAACCACTGTCAGTCAATCACAATCACAAACCACTGCTATCCAATCTCAAACCACTGATCCACCCAAAACATCATCAGCCTCCCCTACATTAAAAAGGAGAAGGGTTTTCATTCCTGATGATGAGTCACCATCACCACCATCAAATACTATCTCACATCTTCCATCCCCTGCTCAAAAGCAGAAGACAACAGATGTTACAACATCTGTTGTAATGGCAACAATGGTTGAAACAACTGGTGCTTCAACTACTGTTAGTCAACCACTGATCACCACTCAAACAACAACCATCATAACCCCTGCTCAAAAGCAGAAGACATCTGCTGATACATCAGTAGTTGTAATGACAACAGCAGTTGAGACACCAGTTGTTTCAACAGCTGTTAGTCAACCATCCACCACTGCTCTCACAATATCCACCTCTTCTATATCACAACCAAAGCTCTTAAGTAGAAAAAGAAAGCCAATCTCTGCCAATGAGGGTATACATGATCCTAATGCTGCACAATATCCACTGGAACTTGAAGCTATCAAAAATGAGATGAGGCAATTTTATACAGAAGAAGATCCTTCAAAAAGAAGATTCTCCTCACTCATAGGCTACATGCCACCAGAGGATATGGATGATTACCTTAAGATCAAGGCAAGGCAAGCTAAAGTAAAAGCTAAGGTTGATAGTGAAAGTGAAGGTCTAAGCGACGAAGGCATTGCTAAAAGACTGGAGTTCTACTCCACAAAAGTAAAGCAGATAGAAGAATTTGCACAAGAGCTAATCAAAGAAAAGGCTGATCAAAAGAAAAGGTTAAGGAAACAATATCTAGCCTACATCATGAAAGAGAAATTCTATCCTGCTGAAGAACAACAGTTTGAAGAATGGCCATTAGTTGCATTAAAGCATGAAGCTGAGAGGATTGACCGAATCAAAGGTGATCCTACAAAGAAGAAAAATGCTCCAAACTGGAGCAAATTCAAAAAGCTCATTGCTGACCTCACTGCTGAATACAAAAGAAAGAAGAAGGAGCTGGTGGAAGCAAAAATGGATACTGCTGAAGCCATATCAAAATGGTCAAGGCAGCAGACTGATGAAGCCTATAAAAGGCTAAAGAAAAGAAAAATAACTGTCTCAAGTGCTTTAATGAAACGAGAACATATGATGAAACTTGAACAGCAGATTGAAAACCTCAGAACAATGTTTAAATTAGCATACAATCCTATTTTTGTGTCAGACCAAAAAGAAGGTAAACAGCTGACTGAGGAAGAGGTCAAAGAAAAGGAAGCTGAGTACTTCAAGGACACTATCATGAAAATGGGTCTAAAAGAAGATAGCTCAACAAAGCTTCAGAACCTTTTTGAGAAGGTGTTAAACAAACCTGCATCACTAAACACTGTAACAGACATGTCAGAAATTGAAAGGCAAGAGCTTATTGAACAAGAAACTACAGAAGACATAGCTGCAGCAAACAAAGTCATTGAAGAAGCCTTCAAAAGAATGTCTGAAAGTTTGCAAGTGTTTACAAGGCCGTCTACTCCTAACTCATCGAAGAATAAATCTCTCCCAAGAAACCCATTAGGATTTAAAATACTAAAGTGGATGTCTGATCAAAAGACCCACGTATTGACTTTGGTCAGATCCAATGGCGAAATGAAGTACATATCAAGGAAAGAAGCACTTGGCCTTGGTGTTGAAGATCTGCAGGATCTCCTTGAACTTACATTGTGTAGGGATGAGGATGACCAAAGTTCCAAGGAATTTGAAGCTGAATTTAAGAAACAAGCTAAGGAACTCTTGATGAGAAATAAAGGTCTTGAATAATGAAGGGTTTTGGCATTATCTGTTCCAGGGGGAGATTGTTGGGATTGAACCCTACCAGAGGAACAGATAATGTAAAGCCAAACCGGATCACATCAGTGGACTAACAATAAGCAGCAGTTTACACTTTGCTTTCCCCTTGACAGTGGAATCTAACAGCTGATGGATCTTAAGTGCTGCTCACTACAACAACTGATGAACCAAACACTGATGATACTCTAAAGACTGCTGAAGACAAACACTGAGCTTTATCTACTACTGTCTCTTAAGTACTGGTGAAGATCCAAGCACTGCTCATTCAAAGACTGATCACCTTTTGAAGAAAGCACTGATGTTCAAGTAATCAGTGCTTAGGCTACAACAGTGGAACGTGAACAGTGGTAGACTTATTTTGTATTGTATTATCAATCAGTTGTTAGACATCAGTTGTTTCGTTTAGATCAGTGTTTATAGGTTATTAGGCTGTTAGATGTCACTATCATGGTGACGTCAGCTGAGGTACATCAGTGGTTTGGTTTGCCTATAAATGGAACAATACTCTGTACTGTTACATTTGATTGACTGAGTGGTTTCTTCTTCTTCAGTCCAATCCTTTCATCTTGTGCAACCAACCTTGGGGTATCAGGCTGAGGGGGAGCATAGTATTGTAAGCAAGCTTGTAATCTTTTGATTTTCATTGTAATCATTCGACTCAAAGTAAAACAAGTGTTTAAACATACTATTCTCTTCTATGTTTGTGTTTAACAAAGTTTGTATCAATTTCCGCTGCACTTTTCACTGTTTAATATCCCCTGAATGATCAAAATATACAAACAAACACAATCATGTCAGCCTCGGATCCTAACAATAACCCGTTTTCGAATCCAATTGTTGTTAGATATTGTTTTAGGGTCAAATGTCCTTAAAATTTCGCAGTAAGTTATTAATAGACGCGTTCGTTAGGTTAGTCGCGTTAAATCGCATAAGGCCTCGTTTGTCGTTTCCATTTCGTTTTTCGATCTGAATTCAACTACGAATATTAAAATTCAAAAACAAGCCAAAATATCATGTTATATTAATGTCGAGGCATAACTCGAGTCTGGTGCTTCTGTTTCGTTGTTTATTGTCAGTGCGTTATTGTTTCCACGTTTTTCGTTCACGTTTGCATTTTGTGCCGTTCGAAAGCGTGATAATTTCACATGATGAAATCCCTAAGTATAAGTTATATGTATAAATTTCGTATTTATCGGCGTTGTCAGTATTTTGTACGGTATCAGTTTGTTATCGTTTAACGCTCAACAGATTTCCCGAAAATCACCATACGCGCACTGTAACGTCATATAAGCGTTCCTAAGCATTCCTATAGCCTAATTGAGTTAATCTATGCCTTAAACACTGTTTATTATCGCCTTAAACATTTGCTAACTGTGTAATTAGAAGCCGTTAATTAATGGTTGTTACATTCAAAAACTTTATTTTGGATAAGTCTACTTTGTAAAACTTATTAACTTGTGTTGTCTTTGTGATCAAACAACTTATGACTTGTAACTTTTATTATAGTAATGGATGAACATTGTGCATGTTTTATTTCATATAGTTTGTTTACTTACATCATATGCAATGAAAACTGATCAAGTCACACCGCATGCTTCCGCCTCTGATGTGGGTGTGACAGGTTGGTATCAGAGCTTCGATTGTAGTGAACCAAGATTCCTTCTCGAGTCTAGTCAACAATTACTAGGATCCTCTCACGAAAACGGTTTTAAAAAATACATGGTTTTCATTGCGTACACGAAGCACAAAAACCACTACACAAAACATATTTAAAAAATAAATAATGCAAGGACATTATTTGGGGCTCAGTCTATGGGAAATAGTCACCTTACATTATCAAACTATGTGTCGTGGACACATTACATTATCAGACTATGTGTTAAAGGCACATTACATTAACGGATTATGTGTTGTAGGCACATTACATCATCAGTCTATGAGATATAAACAGTTAACGAGTTCAACATATATAAAATGGAAATCTTGGTTAGATGGGATTTTATGTGATTATATATATATATATACAATTTATTTATATATGTGTTGTACGGAATATTTTTGCCAAGAATGAAATACCTTCGACTTGGAATTCTATTATTATTCCTGACTCGCATGATGAGAGTATCGACCTCATGTCTATTGCGGAGCTTATGGCGGACGTGGTTCCTAATAGAGACCTTAAGCTCGAGTCCATAGAAGATGGTTTCTTTTCCCGCGGATGCGGAGATGCCTTACTCCGGTAGTAACGATGAGGTGGAGGTGGTAGCCTTGGACAACAACTCTATTAGTGGGACGGGGTCCCTATGGCTCATACTATTCGTGATCGATGGCACTCTTGTCTGGACAAGGAAGATGAAGTACTCATCTTGAAGGTGCCCCTCCAGTTACTATTGTTACGAATTCTCTCTATTTCTATATATTCTAACGCCGTACTATTCCGCGAGTAACGACAACGGACGTTAGCACGTGGACCATCACGAAGATCCCTTCTAGGGCTGGCAATTTTACACGAATACACGACACGAACCTACACGAAATTAACAGGTATCGTGTATGGCCTTAACAGGTATCGTGTACCAAACAGATAGACACGAGATTACCTGTTAATTTTCTTGTATAAACAGGTTAAATACCCGTTTACCTGTTAATACCCCTTAGTACACGATAAGAAATTAAAATTAAATAAAACTCATCAGCCATGTGCGTGTGGGTTCCTTAATTCCTTTCTATTTTCATTCCTCATTCAATTAAAAAAAATAAAACCCTAAACTGCCTCTGTAACTCTCAGATAGCATGCCATGTTCGTGTTTTTGTTCGTGTTGACAGGTAATTTTCGTGTATAACAGTCGAACAGTCATGTTAACAGGTAATTTTTGTGTATATCGTGTCGTGTTCGTGTTTGACAAAAAGGACACGATAAGTTATCGTGTCGTGTTTGACAAAAAGGACACGATAAGTTATCGTGTCGTGTTTGTGTATGGGGTTTCGTGTATCGTGTCTTATCGTGTCGTCTCTTATCGTGTACGGGTATACACGATATGCCAGCCCTAGTCCATTCTATGTTGAAGGTATGTAGACAGTAGTGTCTCCTCTCTGACTAATCATCTGCTTTGAATGAGAGAACGTTAGGACGACCATGCAAGGCAATTTATTATTACGGGGGCCCACGTAATAACAACTTGTAGTTCATGGGAATTCTGGTGCTTCGACATTCTTAAGTTATTCAAGTTTCTATCTTGTAGAACACTAACCAGGGTGGTTACTATAACACCCTACGATACAGTAAGGCCACACGTATTTTTTCACACCTAACATTCGATTTATACATGAGTCAGTTTAGACTAGTCATTTAAACAAACAGAACTGGTTAGCCACCTAGGGAGGATTTTCCCTCAACTTTCTAGAATTCTTACACATGGGTTGGTTCCTTGGTGTCTATGGCATCTTACCTTATCTTAACTATTGGAAACAGTTACATTCAACTCCATCATTTGACATTTGTCTTGTCCCAAAAGGATAGTATGGCGTAAGCCATGCTACAACTCTCTCTTTGCATTTTATTCGACATCTATGGAAATTATAACAATCTTGTTGGGGCTCGTGGAGCTTAGGGGATATCAACGTATTCATCACATGGGATAGGACGGCGAAGGATTTTCCTACCTTGGATGATCGAGATCCATGAATTATGGAATACATGTTGTAAGATTAGAGACGAACATTTGGTTTCTCCTCGTCAACGAATTATTTCTTTCCCACTTAGACATATGACTGATACACCCAAGAGGTACTATGCATTTTGGATTACGATTATTCACGTTATCATTGTTTCAAGACTTATATGAACAATGCGATCTTGGGGTTTTCATAACCGATTGCATTCTTAACTTTTAGGCGCATGATAGACTATATTTATCCAAATATATGTCTAGGTTCTTTTAATATTCAGTATTAAAAAGGAACACGGTGCCGAAAGGAATGTCTACACCTAAAGGGGGTTAGCTAATTAGCATCTTACAAAATAAGTTGAACTAGAGTTCTTATGGAATAACATGAGGGTATTAAGACGACACTAGTAACGGTACTGATAGTACCGATAGTTCAAGCGGTTCAAATCCCAATAGACTGGGAACGAGTGGCAATGCCACACCTGAAGTTGCGATCACACAAGGTTTTAAATTCTAAGGATTTCCCGGACTGTAAGCAGTGAGACCTTCTTGATACGAGAGGTGCGGTAGGTTCTGTCCGCTAAACAAAGACAATGGAGTCGGTTAGCCGTAATAGTAAATGTACTCCTGAGTAAACGATTAGGTGAACGAATAGTCTTCCGCTGAATGCAGCGTTAAGTTGGTGGGATCTCCAAGTACAAACTTTAGGAAGTGATACAGCGAAAGGGTTGTCTTGAGAAGGACTCAAGGATCTTATATGAGAAGAGTACTGCTCGCTGACTGAAATTCAAAGGTTGGAAACAGAATTCTAGAACTTGACCACGATTGGAATCGATGTTGTTGGTTACACTCGAAGTTTTCACGACCTCTCAAGGGTTGTTCCATACTAGGTAGCATCCAAATTCAATGTATTGAGCACCACATTTGGGGGTTTAGCCCCTGGGATCCGAAGCATGATCACATCATCCCACCCTGCCTCGATCAATCAAGTAGTAAGTCTCGTAGTTAGCCTCACCTAGGATGCGGTGAGAATGAGGAAATTGTCAAAGAACGGTACTGAGAGAAAGGAAACACATGTGGAGGCTACTAGCGACGGGAAGGAAAGTTCTCACACCTTAGGAAAGGTTCAAGAGTGACTAACAAACAAGAGGAAACTTCCATGAAGAGCGAAACAAATGCATTTGCCGCCTAAACAATGCTGGCACCAAGAAGTATACTGATAACTTGCTGAAATCCTAAAAGTGATTAGTGAAACTTTCATCATGAGGGCCACTTGCAAAGGTGCCAAGGATAGAAGTGTGGTGAGATCGGACACAAAACTAAAACTAGTAGGGAAGTAATACTCAAGAAAGGATACAGATGTTAAGTGTGGCGTAGAGGCCACTACAAGCAAGAATATCTTAAGAATAAATCAAGCTAGTGATTAAGTATGTGAATGGTTAGAACTAGGAATACTCGATAGGATCCCAATGTTGTCATGATACGTCCTACTCTACGATCATCATGTAGCAATTCTTTTTATACCAACGTCGAGCTTAGCTAGTGTCTTTAGGTGTTAAGCATATATGCGAATTGGAGTCATGTAAGTTAGACATACCTTACTTTAACAAGTCAGCTAATGGGGGAATTAGCTGAATCAGGTGGAATCAGTAAGGGCTGTCACACCCCAAAATCGTTGCAACATAAATACAAACTTGGCGATGACGGAGGTTTGTACCCATAAGTATCTTAGTAGATGATGCAATGTTTATTTTGGACATACAACTTATTTAAAATATGAGTTTAGATTTTAAAGTTTAAACACGGTCCACAACCACAACATAGTTATCTTGATCCTCTTGGATCCAAATACATACGGTCCCAAATTAGTTTCAAAAGTTGTCAAAAACATTTTTATACACAACAGGCATCATTACCACAAGATATGCCAAAATCTCGAAGCCGAACTCATGTACCAGAAGAACACATAACAATTTGGTTAAGGAAAAACTTTCTTACTATAGATTTTTAACTATAAAACATCCATATAAAGTTAAGAAAGTAAATTTTATTTTCCTTATAAAGGTTTGAGGATTCGCTATCGTGAGCGTTTTTCATAAAACCTTCGATACAGATTATTTTCCATAAATATTATATTAAATTAAGTTCCGTCGTTCAGATTCGTAAGTTTGCAAGACATTATGAGCTATATAGTACATTGAGGTTTTAATCAAGCTATACTCAAATAAGGATATAAATTTGTCGCTTAAATGACGCAGAGCAACTAGTCACGACGGGATTGTAAGCCCGATAGATCTATTAACAATTCCACACATACATGATTTAAAGATTAAAATACAGCATGAATGCATATCTACGCCCACAATCAATTGTACGGTATATATATACCTACTAGATGGACAATTTAATATTTTGAAGTGTACAAGTTCCTAGCAGTCCCTATGGAGTCGTAAGCCCATTCCGATACTTACTCTCGTGAGATTCAAGGAAAGTCACACTTTGATTTAAATAATTTTTAAATCCATACTGTTGTTTTACCCCAAACACCGTAATTCTCCTCTTTTCTCCCTGAAACATACTTATTTTCAATCTATTCTTGTTTTCCTCGAAAAAAACTTTATATCATTCACATTTCCAAATTATATTTTCCACGAAAAATATATTTATAATTTATTCAAAGGCCTGTTTTATACAAAACCAAAAAATTATCGTTTTAAAGGCATGTTCTTCCCCCAAAATAGTGAATAAAACAGTAAAAGAGGGGTTTAGTGACACTCACCTTTAGGTGCATTTTTATATTAGCGCAATTCCTCAAATTGGTCTACGCGTCCTAATATAAGTAGGAAAAATTTATTAACCAATTATTCTACAAATAACTAAGTTTCTCAAATACTTAGAATTTTCACATAACTGTATGATTTTATCGAAAAGTCTTTATTTTAATTATTTGACTTTTTGCCTTATTAGCGGCAAAATAACTAAAACTAATATTAAATACTTAGAATTCTCAAATACTTAGAATTTTCACATAACTTTACTTTTAATCTTCATAATGGATATGGATGAGATTAAAAGTAATTAAAATGAATATTAAGTATTTAATATTTTAATATTAAAACTTAGTAAAGTAACTAAAACTAATATTAAATACTTTTTGCCTTATTATGTGTTTAATATTTTAATCCAAAAGGCTAGTTTAGTAAATTTACACTTTTTTGTCTTTTTGTCTTTATTGGTTTTTTATTACTTTTTTGTATTATTATATTACTTGTCTTTTTAAAACATATTTTTTTATTAAAAACCATTTTAGATCTAGATTTTTAACCTAAAACAACTTTTTTTTACGTTAAAAAGTTTACGTTTTACGTTTTAAGTTAAAAAGTTTATGTTTTACGTTAAAAAGTTTACGTTTTACGTTAAAAAATTTACGTTTTACGTTTTACGTTAAAAAGGTTACATTATACGTTTTATATTAAAAAGTTTACGGTTTAAACTTTTTCTTTACAAAAACTTTTTTTTTTACACAAAACGAACGCACCCAGAAATCGCAACTCGGTAGGTGTCTCAGATAGATTGTTATCATCATTGACTGGGAAAAAATATTAAAAACCAACAACTAAAATCAAAACAATGTGTGGATTCTTGAAAAAAACAGGGTTTGGCTCAGATTTCTGTTAAATCAAAGGCTGCAAAGTGGGGTTACAGGTTCAAAAACCTATCCTCCACCATCCTTGCCGCGCCATCTTCACCAAAATATACGTTTTTTTTTTTTGCATCATCATCGCCCCATCCAACGGATCAAAACCCACAGAATCAAGAATACAAATCAAGAATACAAATCAACAGAAATCAAGAACACACATCAACCCCCCAACATACCAAAATACCAACAGAATCAAGAACACAACTCAACCCACAGCATCAAAAAACGAATCAACACAGATCAACACCCACCATTTTTTCTAGAGAGAGAAACACAAATCAAAAACGAATCAACTCAAATCAAGAACACAAATCAACCCCCCAACTTTTGTACCAAAATTCATAAACCCGGCTGAAAAATCCTTAACTTTTGTACCAAAAAAACCAACATTCATAAACCCAATTGAAAAATTCCCACTTTTGTACCAAAAAGCATGATACCTTGTGTCCTGTAACAAGACCCACACAAGGCACTCTCTTGATTTTCCTCCATGTATGAAGAACAGCAACTGCTAGCAACTGCTACCATCATTCAACGCCCACCTCTCTCCCCGACGCCGTCGGTTCACCCACCCCTTCACCCCATCATTCACCGCCACCGCCGCCGTCGACACACCGCTGCCCCTAATCCGCCATATCAAACAAAGAGGGTCTCGTCACCGGAGAATGGCTAGCGGTTGTGTTACACCCCGACCACGTAAAACATCAAATCGTGGCGGAAACGTCGGGGAGTGTTGTAACAGAATTATTGTTCCACAACCATGGTAATTAAAATTACATTTTATTCATAAACCAAAGGTGGAATACATTGTTTCAAAACAAGAACCAAAGAGTACATAACATAATTAAACTAAGTCTATCTTCATTTTAAGTCTCTAAGGCACAGGTCCGCCCTAGTGTCACCACTACTAGAAAAAGCACATTTCTTGACATGCATTGCGTGTAATAAAAGGGTCTTTATGACACGCAAATGCAAGTCGTTGATTGAGGAGTCATAAAATTAACATGACATGTATTTGTGTGTCATGTTTTTATGACACACATTTAATGACACACATTTAATGACATGCATTCATGACACTCATTTTATGACACTCATTTTATGACTCATTTTAATGACACACAATCACGACACTCATTTTATGACACTTTTTAATGACACACGTTCATGACAAGCATTTATGACACATACGTATGACATTCATTTACGCGTGTCATGTTTTTAATTGTATAATTTTTTTTATAAAATTACTAATTTGCCCTGGATACATGTATAATAACAGAAAACAATGAATCTTTTTCATAAAACAAATACACATATATAAACACCAAAACAATCCATTACATAATCATTTGTCAAGTATACTACAAATATTTTAACGTTAACAAAAAAACAATTGTTTGTCAATACATTATCAACACCTAAAATACGATTTACAACTTAAAAATAGAGTTAACCGCATAAGTCGACCAATCTTCACAAATGCCATCCATATCCGCAGCCAAGTATTCTTCTACTCCTTTCCCAACCTGAGACAACAATTAAATAAAATAAATCTTAAAAATCAGAATTTAATCCTAATATATGAATTTAAGCATTTGTTTGGATATATAAGTACATATTTCTCTAAAAAATAAGTAAACATTTTCATGCAGGAACACCATTAATGTTGCCACTCTTTAGACTTTGTTAGTTAAGCTTAATCAAGATTCAAGAATATGTTGTGAGTGACAACGTTTTTTTTATTTAATCAGTAAACAAATTCGTCTTAAGTTAAGTAAGACATAAAGAGAAAAAAACTTACAATTCTATCAACAATCACTCGGACATCTTTCTGGAAACCTCCTGTTTTCAATACTCTTGCTTTTTTTCCACAACGTTGCCCTACCAATCTCCTCTTCTGTCTTGCCGGTTTCTTGCATCTAAATGTTCACTGCTAGCTTGTAATTACACCAAACTTAACATAAGTCAACTATTACATAATTCATAAGACACTAGAGAAACATACCTGAGAAATCATGATGACATTACCTCCAACATCCTTAACAGCAGCAAAAATGGCACTGGCTGTACCCGGAACACCAACCATTCCAGTTCTATAAAACCGTTACGTAAACGCAAATCACAAAAATAAACAAATAGATAGGTGGAAGACAATGCAAAAAAACCCACCCCTCGACATTTACAAGGGCCAAGTTGTCTATGGTTCCAAAGCCTTTTACATAAGCTACCGAGTCCTGTTTTACTTCAGCTTCAATGATGGGTGCCCTGCAATTTTTTGTTCCAGGTGCAGAGAGGTTGAAGATGTTTCTTATAACGATCGGAATGTCATATTGCATCACTGGAATGATAGTTCGAGGGTATAAAACATTTGCCCCAAAATATGACTGCATTAAGCACATTAGATTAGTTACAAACAACACCGAGAAAGCTTCATGGTATAAGCCGAAAGAGATTAATTTGTTTACCATTTCCCATGCCTCTTGATAAGATAAGGTGTTCCGTACAACCGCCTCACTAACTTCAAAACATTTTAATCTTTAGAAAGCTAGTGCAATAACCTGGTAGACTTTTGCTCCTCTTGCTCTCATCTTGTAGTAGCAAGTGCCGTTCGTTGCGTGAGGACAAAGTTGGTTCCATTCAGGTTTTAAAGTTGTTTTCCAACATTAAAAATGTGGACACATGAAAGCTGGGTTCTAATTTTGTTTCTGCGTCTTTTTATCATGATACTCTTTTTTGGCACTTCAGCTTGTTTGACCCGACATGTATCACATATTTGACTCGCCAATGCCACTTAATTTCCCAACTTTGCCATTTGTTTCAACCATGTACTTATCTATGGAAAAGCGTACATCTAAAGGGCGTCCACACACAATGGAAAACAAAACAACTTACGTGAATGAAAATGAGTACTATAATTAGTTTTACTATTTCTCAAATCAAATTATTTAGAGAAGCAATAAATAAATGGACTTCGATTCCTGCTACGCCTTATTTACGGTCTTCTACTCATCGATCTAGCACCGCCATGCACCACCCTCCATACATTGCCTAGATCCTTACTAACCAACATTTTCAAAAAACATTGCAAATCTTATGTGTTTAACTAAACAAACTAATAACACACAATCTAAATACATGAAGTACATATAACAAATTTCCATAATTCCATTCAAAGTGCTAATAGATTTATCTTGGATTTTATTCAAATCTCCATGATTCCATTGTGTGTTAATCTATGTTGTCAAAAGCGCGCGCCTGGTGGCAGCCTGGGTTTTTTTTGAAAAAAACGGCCTGAGGCGCAAAAAAGGCGCACAAAAACGGCCTGAGGCGCAGCGCAGCAGGAAAAAATAAAAAAAAACGAAACTGAGTACGAATAAACCAGGCTTTTCGGAGTTGCATTCGTGTCCGCAGGTGCGGGCACGCATGAGTTCAACCAAATTCCAGCTCAAAAACTCATTTTTGCACCACCCCATGCGCGCGGGTAGGACTTGTGATAAAACATGTCATAAAGCTACAATAGAGTAGTAAAGACTTTACCTTATAAACAACCCCTCACTTTGTCCCCACACCGATGTGGGACAAAGTATTTACCACCTTTTGAGACTTTTATTCACATATCCAAAACTTACAACATATAAGTCCTAAACTTTTGCTACTAACTATTAGCTCCATGATCTTAAATGGCATGTATAATAGTTTTTTTAATTATATATGTGGAATCTTATTTATTTTCAAAGCATAACATATTTTTTATATTTTTTTCTCTATGTGCGCTTTTCTTAAAAAAGCCCACCCTTTTTTGCGCCTTGCGCCTAGGCTCCGGGCGAGGCCGATGCGCCTCACCTGCGCCTTGCGTCTTTGACAACATAGGTGTTAATAACAAATAAGCATAGTGCTAGTAAGCAAATAAAAAATGCGCACCTATTGCTGGTTACGGGTGTTGATAGGTCTACATATAGTTGAATGAAAAAAGGCACACTCCATTTCTTTAAGGATTCCCCTGCACATATGGTTGCTAATCAAGAAAGTTCCAGCACAAAACCATTTATTAATTCAAGGCAGCTACACAATTAGACCAAGAAAATCCAAATGATCACTTGGTTTTAAAAAGCGCTCCTAGGTGCAAGGCGCAACAAGGCGCAGGGCTTGGGGCTTTTTTGCTTCCCGCCTTGTGTAATTACAGGAAGCGACCAAAAAGCGCATTTTTTGATTTTTTTGTGGGCTTTTTGGCCTGAGGCGCGCGCCTCATGTAACTTAGGCGTTTTATTGCATAAAAATGTTGTACCTTGGGTTTTATGACTTGTACATGTAATTAAAATGGTATAAAAGCCATACTTATAGCTATATTTTGGTTAAAGGAAGCTAAAAACCTATGTATGGGATATATAAAAAAATTATATAAACATCTTGCGCCTCGGGTACGAAAAGCCCACCGCTTTTGCGCTTTGCGCTTCGCGCCTCAATTTTAGACCTCGTCGCTTTTGTGCGCCTCTCGCTTTTTAAAACCAAGGATGATCATCAAAGTCTATAAATGGGCTAGATATAACAACAATAAACTGCACTTGTGAAACATAGTGTGTTCTTACTTGTAATTGAAAGGAAAAAGGATAAACTGACTAGTATACCTACCTGGTGATTTTTTATGATTACAGGCCACTTCTATGCTAAAAAATGAGATATAAATACTTCAAACATCAAACTTCTTATGATTCTCGCATCTGGCACCTCGGTTAGGGTTTGATGAAATGCTTGTGAATTCTGATAATAAACATATCATAGATTAGGTATAATCAAATACATAACAACAAAAGTTTTGAAAATAATACTTACAGAACAGGAAGATGAAGGGTCTGACTGTGAATATGAACGGCTAGATTTTGAAGCAGGCAACAAATGTCATCGTCATTATCATAAAGAATGCTCTAGTTACAAATATTCCTTCCAACATGATTCCTAAACAAACATTTCTGGAAATCAAACTCGGATGCAAAAGAAAAACGAGTGTAAAGTAAATCTAAATGGGAGGCAAGAACTCACAAGGCATTTAATCAAATAGATGGTGTCCATTAGCAGTAATTCATAATCTGAAATGAAAACTATAAGATTAGGGCACCAAACAAAAACCATAAACAAACGAGTAAATTCACGAAACTATTTTTCCGTCTACAAATTTGATGGGCAATTCAGAACAAGAAGTCCTCTTTAACTTGACATCATAAAGGCTGCCAAACAATGATGACGAGAATGCTAAACAAGGATGGGGGCGGCTGAATACCTGTTGGAGTTTGATCGAGATTGAGAGAGAAATGAGCATACAGATTGGATTTGGGACGAGGTATGGGGGGAATCTCAAATTTTTGAGGAGGGAAACTTCAAATTTTTAGTGCAGAGAGGAGGGTTGGAAACTGAATTTTGGAAAGAAAAAAAACTAAAGCAAATATAGTCATATAAATGAATTATAAAAATAATCAAAAACACATCTATCTCTATATTTTTTTCTATCTATTACGATGGGTATAAATAAATGTGGAGATTTAAAATTAAGATTTATATATTAGCTATGAATACAAAAAGATTTAATACATATTTCTTTTTTATCGTTTAATAAAACTAAATATTTGTATTATTATTTATAAATAATGTTGATGGTTTGTGTGGCCTAGCGTCTCCTTCCACCTCAGCACATCTCGCGTCCGAGCCGGCGACACTATAACTACCGGTCTCCGAGTTTTTTTTACGTTTTGCCATCTCCACCTCGTTGGGAACCGGCGCCTACTTTGGGGCCGTTCGCATAACTTCCCAAGCCCGAACGTGTGTGAACGTGGTTTTGTGGTTCGTCTTGTCCTGTCCGATGCCTTTTTGAAGACATCCTCGTCGCTCATCCCACTACGACGCCCACTTGTATATATTTTATTATATTCCTCCGAAAACTTGTTGACGAACCCACTCATCTTCCACCACTTAGAAGATACCGAGTCGACATCTCGATACGGTCCTTGTTCCATTAGCTCAAGAAACTTCGCCAAAACCGATTTCCAAAACCCCTCACCCGTTTGATTGTTACCTATATTCGACAAAAATATATGTCACAAAAAATTAAAAAATTAATACTACAAAGTATATACTTAAAAAAATTACAAGTTATTTTTACGTACCTTTAATGGGATGTGTGGCCGAGCCTATATAAGCCTTCGCTAAGGCTTCCTCCTTGAGTTGCGTCCATTGTTTCGGATTCGGTTTGGAAGGTTGGCTTTGGTCACCCACAACTTGCTTGCCTTTTTTTCGTTTGTTTGTTTGCGGTTGGGTCTCGGGAACGACTTCAACAACATCTTCGTTGGGTTCAGTTCGAATAGGTTGCGATGGTTGTTGGGGTTGAACGGGTTGCACGGGTTGCGTATTAAAAGGGTTACACATCATCAAGTGTTGTAAGGCTTGACTTTGTTGTGTACTCGCAAAAACATTCGGCGAGTTTTGGAAAGCGGCAAAAGCGGTTGCGGAAAATTGACCGAAAGGGTTCGGTTCCATCGTGGGATAGTACCCCTGCACCGAAAATACATTCGGGTTGTTGGGGACGTTCGGGTTGTTCAGGTTGAAGGGATCCATGGTAGAAGAATGTTTTATGAAGAAGGTTTTAAAAAAATAGAGAGAGAGATGGGGTTGTAATGGGTGAGAAGTGGTGTAAAAGTGTTGAATATATATAAATTTTGGTTGGATTTTGGGGTATTTTACAAATATAAGTTTTTAAAATTGGAAATTAATATATTTTTTTAAATGGTCAAATGGGATGGGGAAGGCAAAAATTTTTGTCCTTTAGTGGAGTGTCCCCATCGTCTCCATGTGGACGGAGACGACGAAGACGTGGGGGGATGGTGTATGATCGGCGCCGGGTGGGACGGGTGGGGGGACGTTCCCATACCGTGTGGCCTTAGAATTATGTATTTAAAGGCTTACATCGTATTGCTCTTAAAAAGTCGTGTTGAACCTATCAGACTATCATTGACCCAAATTAAATCTAAATAATCATTGATCCTAATTGACCATCCTAGACTATAATTGACCAACATTAACCCTAATTGATCTTTAGACCCTAGTCGTTTATGCAACTATTTTGTTTATTTAGACATATGTTTTTATATACCGAAATAAACAATTTTCTTTAAACCTAGTATCCCCCTCCTCTTTCTTAATCTAAATTTCTACTTCCCTCCTAAAATAACTTAATTTTTTAGCTCTCCCATAATAAATTTGGAATCCATCATTAACGTAAGTTTTGAGAATGGATAAGTGTGTGTCATTTCTCGTGTGTCAAGATAGATCTTGTTTTTTATTACGCTAAAATGATGACACACAAAAAAATGTGTCATAAATATATTGAATTTTGTAAAACCATGACATTTTTTTCTTGACAGGCACTTTCGAATGTCATAAAATGAGTGTGTGTCATTGTTTGCATGTCAAGATAAATCATGTTTATTTTATGACACTAAAAACATGACACACAAAAAAGAATGTCATAGATTTATTAAATTTTGTAAACCATGACATTTTTTTCTTGACATACGCTTTTGAATGTCATAAAATATGCGCGTGTCATTGTTCGCGTGTCAAGAGGAGTGTATTTTCTAGTAGTGCACGATCATCATCCTAAGCAACAGCTCCTGAAAACATATGTGAAAATAGGTACGTCAGCATAAAAATGCCTATGAGTAACATAGGTTTTATGAAAATGGGATTCATGACTTAGTTTTAAAGAAATGTTTAATGAAAATTTGTCATGAACCTTGTTTAAGTGTTTGTTTGTATAAATCATTCGAAAAACGATAATAAATCAGACGATATGTATTTATAAAGAATATTGTATGGTTAAATGAATAACCAAGTAAAATAAATTGTATAAAACAAACAGTTTTTGTAAAACAAAGTCTTGTGAAAAATATGTTAATTGCTTAAAATGTATAAGTTCAAATTGAATGAATTAAATAATGCTACGACATGTAATACAATACAAGCACTTATATATAGGAAGTACCAGCGGCGTATCCACCACGCTTGTATCATACTACACGCGTCTTGTTACTTAAGTCACTTAAACAAACCACCAATGTATAATGTTCATGTTTAAACCAACCATCAAATGTTCTTGAATAAACCAATGTCGAATGTTTAAAAGTCCAAAATGTAGTCATGTAATGTATAACAAATGTTATGTATGGTAGGTAAAATGTAATCATTTAACCAAATGTAAAAATGTACAAAACAAAGTATTTTGAATATATCAAAAAGTTGTGTTTTGCAAAGTAAATGCATGTTTTACTGATACAAACATTTATGTGGTAAGTTAACGCATACATTCAAGCCTTGAGACAGACGGATAACCCTAAGTTAAGGTTATCAAAAGAAATGTTTTCGGATTCAATCATTCCTTACACCCAAACAAACCTAGGATGTCAGGAACGGGATTTTTCAAGTCTTATGGTACCATTACTTATTACCGAGCGGCGTCGCTAATGTTAATGGATGTATATAAGTCCCGTTTGTACAAACCAAATGTTATACCAAATGTAAACATGTTATATGAAATCAATGTACTAAGTATGCTAAGTTAACATACAAAGCAGAAAAGTCATGTAAATCAATGTGCTAGCATGCTCAGTCAACACACATAGCAGTAAAGTAAGGTAAATCAATGCGCTAGTATGCCAAGTTAACATACATAGCAAAACAATGTAATGAAATCATGTACTATAAGTGTACTAATGAACATAGCAAGTATATGATGTGAAAACATGGAAATCACAAAAGTAACAAGTAGGCACATGTGTTGCACCCCAAAACATTTGAAAAATAGTAAAAGAGGAGTCTATGTACTCACTTGAGATTGCTCAATAGACTTTAGATATCCACCAAGCAAGTTAGAAGATCACGGATTCAAACGGCACCTAATATAAGTATCTACAATAATAAACGAACCTAACGGAGGATCGGGTAATACGAGGGTTTGTAAACCAAATAAGTGTGGGAACTTATGTAATATGGTTTGACAAAGCCTACATACTAAAACGAAACCTGTCCTAAGTGCTTTTGACCCGTTACGACCCGTTTAGGTAGCTTATGCTACTTTAACGCGTCGTTTGCGTAAAACGCGTTCGGAACACCTAACAAGCCTTATGACAAGCAAGATATGCCTTAACATGTTTAATATTGATGCTAAATCAGTTTAGATGTCAAAAATTACGTTACATAGGCTTAAAATGAATTTTAGCACGAAAAGGGCATTTTGGTAATTTTCCTAAGGCATAAGAACTATTTATCATACAACTACTTAAACGACGTAACTGTAAGGTATAACCTCGGAAGGTTATTCCCTATACAACTATGGTCACCTAATGTATTTGGTCGGATCCTAAAGATCGACCAAATGGGTCGGGTTCGAAAGCATAAGCGATTGATTAGATCGCTTACCTTTACGACCCTAGACAAGCACAAATCTAAAAAGTGACGAGCTAAACATGTTAAAACATGTTTAACGAGGTTTGAAAACAGGTTTGGTATCAAGACAAAGGGTCTTAATACCCAAAAGTAGTTTGGTTACAAAATACGCAAGAATACGCATTTTGGCCGAAACTACGACTCGTCACTGAGCCTAGATAACGTGGTAATCAGTAGGTATAGTTAGTAGGGACTATAACCATCGTGATTACGCTCACGTTATGAAGTTCAAACGAACTTCGCATTGACCATAAACTGGTTAATGCAGAAAGTCAAACGCAGTTTGACTTTAACGCTAAAACGAAAGAAAAGAATGAAAGAATACTTACACAAAGTCCCCGCAAGATTGATTTTCCAAGTATTTCTCAGGTATGAAGTGTTTTACACTTCAACTTAGAGAAAATCTCAGAAATCAAGTAGGTTTTTGCAAATGAGAGCAAGGGGTTTATATAGGCATGGCACAACCGTTAAGATCGTTCGTCGAGAAACGTGCTTCGATCTAGGCCGTACACATGGGCCCATTGTTTTACAAAACCATTAGAGCCCATAGATTAAGCCCCTTGTTTGCTAGAAACCATTTGCAAGTGGATTTTGAGTGTATAACAGCTGTTTGAAGATCTGGGAGGGCCTCGCGGCCCGCGTAAGGTTCAACCATATCCTACGCGGCCAGCCTTGGCATTACAGACCAGCAACAAGTTTCAAACAATGGCAGTTCAGTCCCTGTTGGTGTTTAAAGCCATTTCCGACATGTTTAAGGCCCGTCAAGCCAACTTTAAGGCCCTAAAATGATGCTTAAACATTGTGGACATGAAACATGCTCAAAAATATGCCGGATGTCGGTTCGTTTGGTCGTACGATCGCGATGTTCACTTAATTACAACGGAATGCTCATAAGCGCGAAAAACGATCCAAATTGCGCGACGAATGGATTCTTCTCATGCCAAACACTAAAATAAAATATTTTAATGCTTACATAAATTTTTGGATGTCCGGATGTATTCAGAACGTAAGTTATGCGCGAAAATGCAAACTTATGCACTTTTTGACGCTTTTAGTCCCTGAATGAGCATAAAGTTTATTTTAGCACACCGAACCCTTCAAAGCCTATTTCTAAGCTATGTAAAGGATATTTAGGGTGTGTTTAACTTATGATCATGTTCTGGAATGTTCGTTACAGTTCAATTTGGCATACTTTCGCAGCTTGTCAATTTTAGTCCCTGTAAGCGAATAAACTTGATTTTGCCATACCAAAGCCTTCAAAACTTATTTTTAAGTTATGTAAAGGTTATTTAAGGTATGTTAAGCATAAGTTGATGTTCCGGAGTATTTGTCGCATTAAACTGATTACGTTTACGCACCAGTTTGCGTATAAATCTCAAGAAAGCGATATAGAGTTTAAAATCGAATAAAAGTCAAAACATGGAAAACATCAAACATAAACAAACAAACATTGGGATCAAATAACTTTATTTTATTGATAACTGAACTGTTTACAATGATTACAAGCACAGATGTCACAGTATCCCCTACTTGTGGAAATTTCGTCCCGAAATTTGTTTAGAGGAAACTCGTGGGAAAAGATGTGGATACTTCGCCTTCATTTGATCTTCACGTTCCCAAGTAAACTCGGGTCCACGTTTAGATTCCCAGCGAACTTTAACCAAAGGAATGCGCTTGCATTTAAGCCATTTGATTTCACGATCCATAATTTCCACAGGTTTCTCAACAAAATGCAGTGTTTTATCAACACGGATTTCGTCAAGCGGTATGTGGAGGTTCTCATCAGCTAAACACTTCTTGAGATTGGATACGTGGAAGGTTGGATGAACATTTCCAAGTTCAGGAGGTAATTCAAGTCTGTAGGCTACCTTACCGATTCTTTCGACAATCTTGAATGGTCCAACGTATCTAGGTGCAAGTTTTCCCGTCTTTCCAAATCCGATCACACCTTTCCAAGGTGAGACCTTAAGTAATACACGATCACTGACTTGAAATTCCAAGGGCTTGCGTCGTCGATCCGCATAACACTTTTGACGGCTTCAAGCTGTCTGTAGGTTATCACGAACTTTCTTAACCTTATCAGTTGTCTCTAGAATGAGGTCAGATCCAGTAAGCTGAGCCTCACCAATTTCATTCCAGCAGACTGGTGAACGACATTTTCAACCATAGAGAGCCTCGAAAGGAGCCATGTTGATGCTGGAGTGATAACTGTAGTTGTAGGAGAATTCAATCAATGGAAGATGTGAATCCCAACTACCACCAAAATCGATCACACAAGCTCTAAGCATATCCTCCAAAGTCTGGATTGTTCTTTTAGCTTGACCATCTGTTTGTGGATGATAAGCTGTGTTCAGATTAAGTTGGGTCCCCATAGCAGATTGCATGGTTCTCCAAAAACGAGACGAGAAGCGAGCATCTCTGTCAAAAATAATGTTCAAAGGAACACCATGTCGAGATACGATTTCATCCACATAGATCTTAGCCAACCTTTCAGCAGAAAAATCCTCACGGATTGGCAAGAAATGCGCTGACTTAGTAAGACGATCAACAACTACCCAGATGGCATCATAACCTTTCTTTGTGCGCGGAAGTTTAGTAATGAGATCCATAGCGATGTTTTCCCATTTCCAAACTGGAATCTCTGGTTGCTCCAAAAGACCAGAAGGATGTTGGTGTTCAGCCTTAACCTTAAGACAAGTAAGGCATTTTGAAACGTATAAGGCAATGTCCTTCTTCATACCAGGCCACCAATACTGAGTACGAAGATCCTTATACATCTTATCTGAGCCAGGATGAACAGAATAATGAGACTTATGGGTTTCATCCATAAACAAGGTGCGAAGATCATCTTGGCTTGGGACCCATAAACGGTCCATGAAATAATACGATCCATCTTCCTTCAGCACAAGATCAGGCTTAATATGACAAGGTAATTCCTTACCCATCAAGTCTTGTGAAACACAAGCATGTTGAGCCTGAGAAATGCGTGCTTGGATATCGGATCGAGCTTGAATATCAGATTGAACACGAACACAATGAAGCTTAGTACGTTCCTTACGACTCAATGCGTCAGCCACGACATTCGCTCTACCAGGATGGTAGCGAATTTCGCAATCATAGTCGTTTAGGAGTTCAACCCAACGTCTTTGCCTCATGTTGAGTTCTTTCTGATTAAAGATATGCTGAAGACTTTTGTGGTCAGTGAAAGCCACACACTTTGTACCATACAAATAGTGTCTCCAGATTTTGAGAGCGAAGACAATTGCACCCAACTCAAGATCATGAGTGGTGTAGTTTCTCTCCTACACCTTCAACTGCCTTGATGCGTAGGCTATGACTTTGTTCCTTTGCATCAGAACACAGCCAATTCCCAATTTCGATGCATCACAATAAACGACAAAATCATCATTGCCCTCAGGCAAGGTTAGAACAGGTGCATCACAAAGCTTCTGCTTCAAGGTCTGAAACGCTTCTTCTTGTTTAGAACCCCATTCAAAGGGTTTGTTCTTCTGAGTTAGAGCAGTTAGAGGAACTGCAATCTTTGAGAAGTTCTCGATGAAGCGACGGTAATAACCCGCAAGACCAAGAAAAGAACGAACCTCAGTTGGAGTAGTAGGCGTATCCCAATCCTTAATCGCACTGATCTTGGAGGGATCTACATGAATACCTTGTTCGTTGACAATATGTCCCAAAAATTTAACTTCCTTAAGCCAAAATTCGCACTTGGAGAATTTGACAAAAAGTTGCTCTTTCTTTAGGAGTTCCAGAGTAAGACGAAGATGTTGCTCATGATCAGCTTGCGTCTTAGAATAAATCAAGATGTCATCAATAGAAACGATGATGAACTTATCCAAATAAGGCTTGCAGACCCCATTCATTAAGTCCATAAAAACAGCAGGAGCATTGGTCAAACCAAATGGCATGACTGTGAACTCATAATGCCCATATCGAGTGCGGAATGCTGTCTTGGGAATATCTTCTTCATGCACACGAAGTTGATGATACCCAGAACGAAGGTCGATCTTCGAAAAGCAAGTAGCACCCTGTAACTGGTCAAAGAGATCATCAATGCGAGGTAGGGGATATCGATTCTTGATGGTAAGCTTATTCAGCTCATGAAAATCAATACACATCCTGAAGGATCCATCCTTCTTCTTGACAAAAAGAAAGGGAGCACCCCAAGGTGAAAAACTCGGACGGATAAAACCTTTGTCAGAAAGCTCCTGAAGCTGCTTAGACAGCTCTTGCATTTCAGATGGTGCAAGACGATATGGAGCTCTGGCAATAGGATTTGCACCAGGTACGAGATCAATACGGAACTCGACTTAGCGTGCTGGAGGTAGACCAGGTAACTCTTCAGGAAACAGCTCCGGATAATCCCGAACAACAGGAATATCTTGCATAGACTTACCTTTGCCTTTATCTGCTGTAACATGTGCCAAGAAGGCCACATAATTTTTCGCAGATACTTCCGAGCTTGAAAACAAGACATAAGCTTTAGGCTACTAGCAGGTTTCTCACCACGAACCTGTAGGATCTCACCTGACAGAAGCGGCATTCGAACGATCTTTTCAAAACAAACTACCTCTGTGCGATGCTTGGCTAACCAATCCATACCCACAATAATGTCGAAGCTTCCAAGTTGCATAGGCGTGAGGTCAATAGGAAAAAGATGGTCGTTAAGGTTCAACTGGCAGTTGCGAAGAACAGAATCAAGAACAACGGGTTCACCACTAGCAACTTCTATTGTCAAAGGCTTACCTAGTTTCGTTCTAGACAATTGAAGCAAGGGCTCAAAAGATAACGACACAAAACTCTTATCGGACCCTGAATCAAAAAGAACAGACGTAGGTTGATTATTAACAAAGAACATACCATTCACCACTTTATTGTCTGCTTGCGCCGCAACAGCATTCATGTTAAAAGCTCGACCTCGAGCCTGAGCCTGAACTGGGTTCGCATTCACCAATCTTGGACACTGATTACGATAGTGGGTCAGATCCCCACAGTTATAACAAGAGCCTGGTGGGTAGTGTGGTCGTGCAGCTTAACCTTGTTGCTGAGCAAGGGGCTGAGCAACTTGTTGAGCCGGGTTCTGAACTGTCTGATTCTGGTTGACAGGAATGCGGCATGTGGTAGCAAGATGACCATTTCTTCCACAGTTAGTGCAATGACGACACTGGAGGTGTGGTAGGTGATGGCCGTTACACCTGTTGCACAAAGGTGCATTGCCAAGATAAGGTCTCTTGGCGAGTGGTTGTGCAGGCTGATTTCGTGCAGCTTGAGCGTGTGCAGTAACGGCATAGTTTTTGGAAGCCTTCCGCTTCCTAGAACCCTTTGCAGAACCCGAATCCTTACCCTTCTTATTTTTACCTTTCTTTCTATCCTTCTTATCAGACTCCAGCTACTTACCCTTCTTGTCACCCTTTTTGTGCAACTTACCCTTTCGAATCTGCGACTTAGTCAACGTCGCAGATAGCTCGATTGCCTGACGGACAGTGGTAGGGTTACTACCAGTAACAATGTCTTGCACTGAGTCAGGTAGACCATCGATGTACCTCTCGATAGCCTTCTCGAGTGGGGTAACCATTGTTGGGCAAAGTAAGCTTAATTCCTCATACCTGTCAGTATACGCCCGGTGCTCACCACTATCTTGTTTCAAATCATAAAACTCCCTCTCCAACGCTCGCAGTTCATGACAAGGACAAAACTCCCTCATCATAAGAGTTCTAAGTTCAGCCCAAGTTTGTGCTAAAACAACTTCAGCACCACGATCTCTCATAACCCCGTTCCACCATGTCAAAGCCCTCTTCTGAAATACGCTAGAAGCAAACTCGACCTTCCGGTTCTCAGGGCATAGAAAGTGACGGAATGTACTCTCAATGCTCTCGAACCATTGAAGGAGCCCAGTTGCCCCTTCAGTACCACTGAACTTGAGTGGTTTAGCCGAATTAAAACTCTTGAAGTTACAAGGAGCATTCTGATTTTTATTGGCTTGGTTCACCTGAGCTATAATGTTTGGGAGTGCGGCAGCCATGTGTTGTGCCATAATATCTGCCGTTTCGGCATTAGATAACGGGTATTCACGTCGAGGAGGCATGCTAAAAAGAGGAAACATGAGAGGAAACGAGTGAGATGATTAGATGAAAAGAATGAGAGCAAACAAAGTCAACAAAAGCAAAGATGGTGGTCATTTGTCCGTAAAACAAACGACACGCAGTGACTAATCTAAGTAAATGGGTCCAAAAATAATGCTTAGCGAAGACATGCTCGCCTATAAGTGAACACTCACCCCAAGAGTTCCCAGGTAAGAGTGACTGGTCCGATTATGTGGATTTGTACCAACACTCTAGCCTTAGACAGAAAACCCAGGGTATAGGCATTCACCCTTCCAGTTTGCACGTGTTCACACTATTTAGAACCCAAAACTTTGACGGGATTTTGAAAACTTGGAAGGCACAAGGCCAAAAGAAATCATTCAAAAACAAATGATAAATTTTCAAAATCAATTTGAAAAATCAAAAGGGTTCAAAACCATATAATAAATTATTCAAAAACAGAAGATTGTTTTTCAAAAAATCGTTTTAGAAAACTGGGTTCTCGTTTTGGTGTTCACCTAAGGATAGGTGAAGTGCATGTTTTAAGATCTAAATACAAGATAACTTGTGTTGGGGTCCTAGAAAGGTTATAGTCTAGGTCAAAGCATTACTAATAACCTAATTCCCTATAACCATTGGCTCTGATACCAACTGTTCTGTCACACCCCGACCACGTAAAACATCAAATCATGGCGGAAACGTCGGGGAGTGTTGTAACAGAATTATTGTTCCACAACCATGGTAATTAAAATTACATTTTATTCATAAACCAAAGGTGGAATACATTGTTTCAAAACAAGAACCAAAGAGTACATAACATAATTAAACTAAGTC
Organism: Helianthus annuus; assembly: GCF_002127325.2. Taxonomy (NCBI): domain Eukaryota; kingdom Viridiplantae; phylum Streptophyta; class Magnoliopsida; order Asterales; family Asteraceae; genus Helianthus; species Helianthus annuus. The sequence continues at coordinate 10,990,035 of NC_035445.2, forward strand.
TATCTTCATTTTAAGTCTCTAAGGCACAGGTCCGCCCTAGTGTCACGATCATCATCCTAAGCAACAGCTCCTGAAAACACATGTGAAAATAGGTACGTCAGCATAAAAATGCCTATGAGTAACATAGGTTTTATGAAAATGGGATTCATGACTTAGTTTTAAAGAAATGTTTAATGAAAATTTGTCATGAACCTTGTTTAAGTGTTTGTTTGTATAAATCATTCGAAAAACGATAATAAATCAGACGATATGTATTTATAAAGAATATTGTATGGTTAAATGAATAACCAAGTAAAATAAATTGTATAAAACAAACAGTTTTTGTAAAACAAAGTCTTGTGAAAAATATGTTAATTGCTTAAAATGTATAAGTTCAAATTGAATGATTTAAATAATGCTACGACATGTAATACAATACAAGCACTTATATATTGTGACAACTCGAATTTCCAAGATTTCTATTTCGCATTTATTGCACGTTCATGTACTGATTAGTTGTTTATCTGCACAATTGATTGCCATGGAATTGTATACGTTTTAATACAATGAAGTGTATTGTGTGATTATGCATGGTTATGTGTTAATTGTGTTAGACGTGTCAAATGCAGAAACTTGGTGGTGAAACTGTGAAACTGTTTGAGATGGTATACTATTGTAAGATGTAGTAATTCAGGGTGTAGAGAGCAATTAGTGAAATCTAAGTCATACTTAACCCTAATCTCTTTCCCTAATCATTCACTAATCATCACAAGAATCAAAACACGTACCCTCACATTCTCTAATCCTCTCCACAACCATCTTCTCATCATTCTTGGATTCACAAGTCTCTTGCAACAAGTTTGATCTTTCAATCCATTTAGAATCAATCAAGGTAATTGTTTAATCATTGTTTGATGTTAATTGTTGATTGATTGATTGATGTTAAAACCCTAGTTCTTCCTGTGATAGGCTGTGATTATTGATTCTGAATTATTGTGATGACGATGATGATTAGTTGCGTAATGATTTGTTTGTGTCGAGTACATAATATTTCTGCAATTGTGATTGATGATAGGATTGAAAGGGTTGCCAGTGTATGTAATTAGGGTTCCACGACTTGCTTAGAAAACGTAACTGATTTGATTATTTTGATTCTGTGCAATGACTGGAATTCACGCATGATTGTAAGTCAGAGTTTTGTGAACGAATGAACTTGTCTGAGTTTTATGCATGAAAGTCTGAATCCCTTAACAATAAGCATGGTCCGAATTTCTAACCCAGGAACAAAGTGTCTGAGCTTGTATGATAAACATTTGTGTGAGTTTGTAACCCTACATGTTGGTCCGAATTTTTAACCAGGGACTAGAGAGGTCCGACTTTTAAACAAGGAGGGGAGTCCGAATTTTTGGTGTGTGTGGTGAGAGGTCCGAACTCTTGAATGGGGATATCCCTGTCCGAACTTTTGAGGAGGGAAGGCCACCCCCTAGTCCGAGTTTTGTGACCCTTGTCCGACTTTTTTTGGCATAAAGCCCTTTGGTCCGACTTTGTGAATGATAAAAGGATAGGTCCGAGTTTCAACCCCTCTCCCTCATGTCCGACCTTTATGAATGGGAAACCCCCACCCCCCTTGTCCGAATTTTAATGGATGATAAACATAGGAGTCCGACTTTTGTCACTATTGCGTGTTACCAGACTCTCTTTGAATACACAAGCATATGATTTGAATTTATAGTGACTTTCATACTTGGTAACCTAGCCTGACTCTTATACATGATAACCTAGCCTGAGTTTTATGTTAAATGCATAGTCTGAACTGGTTACATGATAAATGATCCGACGTTGTTGATGAACTGTCGGAATCGGGTTGATTTTATGATCCGGAATGCTTGTTGTGATGCATGCACTGAATTCTGTTTAAACTTGAAAGGACTGTATGATTGTATGGCGTTGAATGCAACTGTATGATCCTGCATGCGTGAATATTCTATGTGATATCATCATGTACACGATAAACACACAAACACAGTTACTTGAATATCCAGGATATGTAAACCCTAATTTAATGCAATCACTTATCTTGGATTTATGTGCATTATACCTTAGGTCGTGAGTAACGGACTTAAACATTAATTAACCCTAGAAGCAATAACATACCGAGCAAACCAAGGTGAGTTCACACTCTTACTAAGGCATGGGATTCCTAGGGCACGGGAATTGGGATTGAAGGATTGAGATTGAATAGAACTGTACTTACACTGCTACTAGACTACCATACCATTGTCCTCGGTTGTGCAGGACACATACTTAAGCTATTCACTGTCCTCGGTTGTGCAGGACACATACTTCTGCTACTCACTGTCCTCGGTTGTGCAGGACACATACTTATGCTAGTCACTGTCCTCGGTTGTGCAGGACACATACTTACAATCTACGTAGACTTATACTTATTACTATCCTCGGTTGTGAAGGATACTCACGTAAAACCTACGTGTACTTACACTTATTACTATCCTCGGTTGTGAAGGATACTCACGTAAAACCTACGTGTATTTATACTTACTACTATCCTCGGTTGTGAAGGATACTTATGGTTACGAGTAGTCTAGTGGTTATACAACATGTGAAGCCCCCACCAATAGAACGTACTAACGGCCCAGTAGAGCCAACTGTTACAAACGAACTTACTATTACGCATTTATTTTCTGTGAACTCGCTCAACTAGTTGTTGATCCTCTGTTACATGCCTTGCAGGTCGTTAGGTACATGGAGCTTGCACAGGGAGGAGCTGGTCGTTGTAGGCTTAGATCGTGATTGTTTCTTTAAACACCTATGACATTACATTTTTATTTATGTTGGGTTTACTTACATGCTTCCACTACTTAAACAAATGTTTGGTTTTGAACATCAATCATGTCTTGTTGAATTACATTATCTATTTTTATTATTAAACGCTATGTTCGACATGATTGATGGCTTGATCCTGGTCAGTCACGCTCCCAAGCGGTGATCACCAGAGCCGAGTCAGCCAACTTCTGGCGATCAGGGGCAGGGTGGATATCGGGGAATTCACCCAACGTGTAACTAATGCAACAGACACCACGGTGGTTTGTGCAGTGAGGGACGTTGCCAGAGGTGTCTCAAGATGGGCCATGGAGCTAAGGATTCAGGAGCCCACGGCCTGCAAATCGGAATCGCCAGCAGCAACAGCAAGCAGAAACCCTATGCAAAGAAAAGATTGTTCGCATTCCTCGTTCTAGTCAAGAACCTCTCGAAGTTCAAGGCGACAAGAGTGGTGCTGTGGTTGGCATCACCTCTTTCTTGAAGGCTCAGAAATGTTTGCGGAAGGGCCACACCGCAATTTTGGCTCTCGTTACTAACGCATCAGCGAAAGAGAAGAAGTTGGAAGACCATCCAGTTGTACGCGACTTTCCTCAGGTGTTTCCTAAAGATTTACCTGGTCTACCGCCTCATCGTCAGGTCGAATTTCAAATCGAGCTCGCTCCAGGAGCAGCACCCATAGCTCGAGCACCGTATCGCTTAGCTCCACCAGAATCGGAAGAACTATCGACGCAGCTACAAGAAATCTTGGATAAGGGATTTATCCGACCTATCTCTTCGCCTTAGGGAGCTACAAGAACTCTTGGATACCAATTATCTGTGAAAAAGAAGGATGGCACCTTCAGGATGTGAAATTGATTACCGCGAACTGAACAAGGTCACAGTGAAGAACCGTTATCCTCTTCCACACATTGACGACTTATTCGACCAGTTGCAAGGGTCGAGTTACTACTCCAAGGTTGATCTAAGGTCTGGTTATCATCAGCTGAGAGTCCGGGATGAGGACGTCTCCAAGACAGCATTCAGAACTCGCTGCAGCCATTACGAGTTCCTAGTCATGCCATTTGGGCTTACGAACGCGCCTGCAGTTCTCATGGATCTTATGAACAGGGTGTGCAAACCATATCTAGACAAGTTCGTCATTGTTTTCGTCGACGACATCCTGATCTACTCCAAGAGTCAGGAGGAACACGAGCAGCACCTGCGTCTTATCTTGGAACTTCTTCGAAAGGAACAACTGTACGCCAAGTTTTCAAAATGCGACTTCTGGCTTCGTGAAGTCCACTTCTTAGGCCATGTGGTGAACAGGGATGGGATTCATGTCAATCCATCCAAGGTAGATTCGATCAGGAACTGGCCTGCACCACGTACACCAACGGAAATACGCCAATTCTTGGGTTTGGCGGGTTACTACAGACGGTTTACCAAAGATTTCTCAAAGATTGCTCAGGCACTTACACTACTGACACAGAAGGGTGTCACCTACCGTTGGGGAGATCCCCAGGAAACCGCTTTCCAGTACCTAAAGGATAGGCTTTGCAGCGCACCTCTTCTCTCATTGCCAGAGGGCACGGACGATTTCGTAGTAGATTGGGATGCATCCATCCAGGGTCTTAGATGTGTGTTAAAGCAGCGCGACAAGGTCATTGCTTACATTTCGCGGCAACTCAAAGTTCACGAACGGAATTTCACGACGCACGATTTACAGCTGGGAGTTGTTGTTTTCGCGCTTAAGATATGGCGACACTACTTGTACGGTACCAAGTGCACTATCTACACCGATCACAGGAGTCTCGAGCATATCTTCAAGCAGAAGGAATTGAATATGCGTCAACGACGATGGGTCGAGCTACTTAATGATTACGAATGCGCCATCAAGTACCATCCAGGTAAAGCCAATGTTGTGGCTGATGCTCTCAGTCGAAAGGACACTCTACCTAGACGCGTACGAGCTTTGTAGCTCACGATTCAGTCTGATCTTCCTGCACAAATACGAGATGCTCAGGTGGAAGCATTGAAACCAGAAAACGTAAAGGATGAAGCTTTGCGTGGCTCAAGGCAACGATTAGAACAAAGGGAAGACGGCGCCTACTATGTAACAGGACGTATTTGGGTCCCACTATACGAAGGTTTACGAGAACTTGTGATGGATGAAGCACACAAGCCTCGCTACTCGGTACATCCAGGGTCGGATAAAATGTACCACGACATTGGAACTACATATTGGTGGCCTAGCATGAAGGCCCACATTGCAACTTACGTCGGCAAATGTTTGACTTGTGCGGGAGTCAAGACAGAGTATCAGAAACCCTCAGGCCTACTTCAGCAACCCAGGATACCACAGTGGAAATGGGAAGAAATTTCCATGGACTTCGTTACAGGCCTACCTAGATCCCAGCGTAGGAACGATACTATTTGGGTGATTGTGGATCGACTCACCAAGTCTGCTCACTTCCTAGCAATCAAAGAAACAGACAAGTTTTCCCACACTAGTAGACCTATACGTAAAGGAAATAGTCTCGAGGCACGGGGTGCGCACATCTATGATTTCGGATCGCGATGCATGATTCACGTCAGAACTATGGCAAGCAATGCACAAAGCTTTCGGCTCTCGTTTAGACATGAGCACAACTTATTACCCTCAGACGGATGGGCAGTCTGAGCGCACGATCCAAACCCTAGAAGACATGCTTCGGGCATGTGTTATTGATTTCGGCATCAGCTGGGAAAAAAAAACACCTCCCTTTAGTGGAGTTTTCGTATAATAACCGTTACCACACCAGCATACAAGCCGCTCCATTCGAGGCATTGTACGGGCGTAAATGCCGGTCACCTCTCTGTTGGGCAGAGGTGGGGGATAGTCAGATTACAGGACCAGAAAATGGTAGTTGACGCTACTGAACGAATAGCACAAATACGACAACGCATGGCGACAGCTCATGATCGCCAGAAAAGCTACGCGGATAAGCGTAGGAGGCCATTGGAATTTCAGGTCGGGGACCGGGTTTTACTTAAAGTCTCACCCTGGAAGGGTGTGGTTCGTTTTGGCAAACGGGGCAAACTAAATCCGCAGTATGTCGGACCGTTCAAGATCATTGAGAAAATAGGCAAAGTGACCTACAAGCTAAACCTACCAGCTGAAATCGGTGCAGTTCACAATGTATTTCACGTGTCGAATCTGAAGAAGTGCCTGTCAGATGAGACCCTCATAATTCCATTTAAGGAACTCACTATCGACGAGCGGTTGCAGTTCGTCGAGGAACCAGTTAAAATCACGGACCGGGATGTTAAGGTCCTCAAACACAAGAGAATCCCTCTTGTCCGAGTTCGTTGGAATTCCAAACGTGGCCCAGAGTACACCTAGGAACGCGAAGACCAGATGACAGAAAAGTACCCCCAGTTATTCGAAACCAATGCAACCACTACTGAGGCTGAAGCTACTACTACTGAATTTCGGGACGAAATTCCAAATCAACGGGGGGATGATGTGACACCCCAGGAAAACCAGTGAACGATACAACGTACCTAGCTTCCTCAGTAACCGCATGCCAAATTTCGGGACGAAATTTCTTTTAAGTTGGGGATAATGTGACAACTCGAATTTCCAAGAAATCTATTTCGCATTTATTGCACGTTCATGTACTGATTAGTTGTTTATCTGCACAATTGATTGCCATGGAATTGTATACGTTTTAATACAATGAAGTGTATTGTGTGATTATGCATGGTTATGTGTTAATTGTGTTAGACGTGTCAAATGCATAAACTTGGTGGTGAAACTGTGAAACTGTTTGAGATGGTGTACTATTGTAAGATGTAGTAATTCAGGGTGTAGAGAGCAATTAGTGAAATCTAAGTCATACTTAACCCTAATCTCTTTCCCTAATCATTCACTAATCATCACAAGAATCAAAACACGTACCCTCACATTCTCTAATCCTCTCCACAACCATCTTCTCATCATTCTTGGATTCACAAGTCTCTTGCAACAAGTTTGATCTTTCAATCCATTTAGAATCAATCAAGGTAATTGTTTAATCATTGTTTGATGTTAATTGTTGATTGATTGATTGATGTTAAAACCCTAGTTCTTCCTGTGATAGGCTGTGATTATTGATTCTGAATTATTGTGATGACGATGATGATTAGTTGCGTAATGATTTGTTTGTGTCGAGTACATAATATTTCTGCAATTGTGATTGATGATAGGATTGAAAGGGTTGCCAGTGTATGTAATTAGGGTTCCACGACTTGCTTAGAAAACGTAACTGATTTGATTATTTTGATTCTGTGCAATGACTGGAATTCACGCATGATTGTAAGTCAGAGTTTTGTGAACGAATGAACTTGTCTGAGTTTTATGCATGAAAGTCTGAATCCCTTAACAGTAAGCATGGTCCGAATTTCTAACCCAGGAACAAAGTGTCTGAGCTTGTATGATAAACATTTGTCTGAGTTTGTAACCCTACATGTTGGTCCGAATTTTTAACCAGGGACTAGAGAGGTCCGACTTTTAAACAAGAAGGAGGGGAGTCCGAATTTTTGGTGTGTGTGGTGAGAGGTCCGAACTCTTGAAGGGGGAAACCCCTGTCCGAACTTTTGAGGAGGGAAGGCCACCCCCTAGTCCGAGTTTTGTGACCCTTGTCCGACTTTTTTTGGCATAAAGCCCTTTGGTCCGACGTTGTGAATGATAAAAGGATAGGTCCGAGTTTCAACCCCTCTCCCTCATGTCCGACCTTTATGAATGGGAAACCCCCACCCCCCTTGTCCGAATTTTAATGGATGATAAACATAGGAGTCCGACTTTTGTCACTATTGCGTGTTACCAGACTCTCTTTGAATACACAAGCATATGATTTGAATTTATAGTGACTTTCATACTTGGTAACCTAGCCTGACTCTTATACATGATAACCTAGCCTGAGTTTTATGTTAAATGCATAGTCTGAACTGGTTACGTGATAAATGATCCGACGTTGTTGATGAACTGTCGGAATCGGGTTGATTTTATGATCCGGAATGCTTGTTGTGATGCATGCACTGAATTCTGTTTAAACTTGAAAGGACTGTATGATTGTATGGCGTTGAATGCAACTGTATGATCCTGCATGCGTGAATATTCTATGTGATATCATCATGTACACGATAAACACACAAACACAGTTACTTGAATATCCAGGATATGTAAACCCTAATTTAATGCAATCACTTATCTTGGATTTATGTGCATTATACCTTAGGTCGTGAGTAACGGACTTAAACATTAATTAACCCTAGAAGCAATAACATACCGAGCAAACCAAGGTGAGTTCACACTCTTACTAAGGCATGGGATTCCCAGGGCACGGGAATTGGGATTGAAGGATTGAGATTGAATAGAACTGTACTTACACTGCTACTAGACTACCGTACCATTGTCCTCGGTTGTGCAGGACACATACTTAAGCTATTCACTGTCCTCGGTTGTGCAGGACACATACTTCTGCTACTCACTGTCCTCGGTTGTGCAGGACACATACTTATGCTAGTCACTGTCCTCGGTTGTGCAGGACACATACTTACAATCTACGTAGACTTATACTTATTACTATCCTCGGTTGTGAAGGATACTCACGTAAAACCTACGTGTACTTACACTTATTACTATCCTCGGTTGTGAAGGATACTCACGTAAAACCTACGTGTATTTATACTTACTACTATCCTCGGTTGTGAAGGATACTTATGGTTACGAGTAGTCTAGTGGTTATACAACATGGGAAGCCCCCACCAATAGAACGTACTAACGGCCCAGTAGAGCCACCTGTTACAAACGAACTTACTATTACGCATTTATTTTCTGTGAACTCGCTCAACTAGTTGTTGATCCTCTGTTATATGCCTTGCAGGTCGTTAGGTACATGGAGCTTGCACAGGGAGGAGCTGGTCGTTGTGGGCTTGGATCGTGATTGTTTCTTTAAACACCTATGACATTACATTATTATTTATGTTGGGTTTACTTACATGCTTCCGCTACTTAAACAAATGTTTGGTTTTGAACATCAATCATGTCTTGTTGAATTACATTATCTACTTTTATTATTAAACGCTATGTTCGATATGATTGATGGCTTGATCCTGGTCAGTCACGCTCCCAAGCGGTGATACTCCGCGTGTGGATTTTGGGGGTGTGACATATATAGGAAGTACCAGCGGCGTATCCACCACGCTTGTATCATACTACACGCGTCTCGTTACTTAAGTCACTTAAACAAACCACCAATGTATAATGTTCATGTTTAAACCAACCATCAAATGTTCTTGAATAAACCAATGTCGAATGTTTAAAAGTCCAAAATGTAGTCATGTAATGTATAACAAATGTTATGTATGGTAGGTAAAATGTAATCATTTAACCAAGTGTAAAAATGTACAAAACAAAGTATTTTGAATATATCAAAAAGTTGTGTTTTGCAAAGTAAATGCATGTTTTACTGATGCAAACATTTATGTGGTAAGTTAACGCATACATTTAAGCCTTGAGACAGACGGATAACCCTAAGTCAAGGTTATCGAAAGAAATGTTTTCAGATTCAGTCATTCCTTACACCCAAACAAACCTATGATGTCAGGAACGGGATTTGTCAAGTTCTATGGTACCATTACTTACTACCAAGCGGCATAGCTAATGTTAGTGAATGTATTGTGAGAACTCAAGTTTTCAAGATCTTTCCTCGACGCACTACTTGTTAACTATTGTGTTTGCATAACTTGTTTGCCTTGTATTTGTGCATGATTAGTTATATGTTTGAGATGTTTGTTTGATATGTGGTGTTATTATTTAATTAATGTAGTTAAGGTGTTTAGTTGCTTGAACTTGTAAACTGATTAAGGTTAGGAACCATACTCATAGATGAAACTTAAGGGTTTCGCCACAATCAATCTTGACGAAACATTGGAGTTTCACCAAACCCCACATGACGAAACATGGGGTTCCGTCATGACCATCGACGAAACTTGGGGTTTCGTCGGCCCAAGTTTCTCCAAAGCCCATTAGGGCCCAGTACACTTACGTGATTATATGTTACGTGAAACCGTTTCATTTGTCACATAACTAGCAAATTGAAAACCCTAAAGTCTCTCTTACTCTCTCCCTATCCCCCTGTGCGACGGCAACCCCTCCCATTCGAAGTAGATTTTCCTTATTCGATTATTCATATTCACGTTCCGCAGATCGGTTAGAAATCTCACACCTAGTTGGCTCGAACTCTAAATATATGATTATGGTGTTCTTGATGGTGATATGCATGATTAATTGGTTACATGACTTTATGTGAATCATGATGTCGATCTAGGGTTTTAATAATCAGTGTGTGTTTGAATCGGATTATATTAAACATGTAACTTGTTAATCAAACCGTAGGAGTAAGGATAGCGCTCGGGATATGAAAATCGGATATGAATTGATGTGAATTAGTGATTGATAGGACTGGATTTATTAACTGTTCATGTACGTTTGATATTTGCAAATCATGTTATCGCATGCCTATGAACGTTAAACGAGTATGTGATATAGATGCGTATATGTCAATGATCTAGTATTGAACAATCCGTGACTAGGCTAGATGTTGATAATCAACTGTTAAGGTAATTAGGGTTCCCGTAGATGTGACGTAACTGATGTACACCGACGGAACACACATGTCGACGAAACATAGGGGAGTTTCATCCCTCACATTCTCGACAAAACACTATAGGTTTCGTGACAAGGAATCTAGACGAAACACCATAGGTTTCGCCACCTGATATCTCGACAAAACTCTAGGAGTTTCGCCGTTTGGAGTTTCGCCGCCCATAAGTGTCACAAGCAGACTGCAGTTCTAAAACACCTATGATAATAAACGAGTATTTGTAAATTCTTGCCTGTTGATGATATCAATTATGATTTGATTTTTGATCCATACACTTAACTGTTATTCATGACTAAGAAGCATACATGTAAACTGTGAATATGAATAAGTTGTGTAACTGTTATGTGTTGAATCAGTGATCACTACCTTGCATGCATTCTATGATTCTAACTTATGTGAAAACAATACGAACATGAACTGATTGTGTATACGTGCACACTATAGGCCTTGACTGATTAATTGTGAGCACGAAATTTAGCATACCGAGCAAACCAAGGTGAGTTCACACTTTCTACAAGGCATGGGATTCCTGGTGGTTTGGGAATGGGTTAAAGAATTAAAACGGAACCTACATATCCTCCTTGGGTAGGATATGTACGGCCATCCTCCTTGGGTAGGATGCCAACATTAATCCTGCGTAATCTCCTTGGGTAGAATACGTACGTTCGTCCTCCTTGGGTAGGACAACAACCTTACTACTTACTAGACAAAACTCTATCAATAAGTCCCCCATTTTATATCAACTTCATCGCCGAGGCCAATGACGAGCGGGTCATTAGTTAATAGCGCTATTAGGTTTGACAAACCTCACACCGTGTCGTTAGAACGGGCGTGTACTAATGGATTATGGCAAACTGTCAATGATGATAGACATTGACGTAGGGCACAACTATTGTTCGTCAGTTGTCGATATGGTAACGGTCTAGTGGTTCACATGGGGAAGCCCCCCACTGATTATGGTTATGGTTTGGGAAACAAAAGTACTGGTTAACTCGTGGTTTACGAAACAACTTATGATTTCAAAACAAACTGGTAAAACTAAACAACCAACCATGAACTCGCTCAACTTTGTTGTTGACTCGTTGTTACATGCCTTGCAGGTCGTTAGGTACTTTTGGAGCTTACACAGGGAGGTGTGATCGTTGTGGGATATGGACTGTTATGTCCTATGCTTAACATTTGAACTTTAAACTATGTTTTGGTTATTTACACAATACTATGCTTCCGCTGATTTCTTAAACATGTGTGGTTTATTTTGAAACACCAATTATTTTGGGTTTGGTTTTTATTTACTTAATGGTATTGTTCAATATGATTGGTGGCTTGATCCTGGTCAGTCATGCCTCCAAGCGGTGATACTCCGCATGTGGATTTTGGGGGTGTGACAGATTGGTATCAGAGCCATTGGTTATAGTGAACTTGGTTTTAAAAAGGGAAACAGCTTTTAGATAAAACCAGACTATAACCTGTATAGTGCTCAACGATCCACAACGACACTTCGCTCCACGTGCAAGGCTCAACACTATAGGTAACATGATTCATGTTTATATTGCCTACTTGCTAGTTACATATTACATTGCTCATGGTATGCTTAGATGAACGTAACAACTATTGTTTGAAAACACATATGTGCTTACTCTCTTCTGTCATCGCACTTTCGTGAACCTCTCTCACTCATGTTTCCTTTGATATAAACATCATGAGTGGACGTGTTAACCTAACTCAAGCCCAGCTGACGGCACTAATTAATGAACAAGTTACTGCAGCACTCGCAGCCGCTTAGGCAGGAGGTATAACCTGCCATAGCAACTTACTCTAGGATCTTTAGATCCTACTTTCGTAAACCAACACTTGTGCTTAATCTTGTCTCTTTTTAATCGCACGACAGGTCAACATCTCAGCCTCCTGCATGTACCTTCAAAACTTTTATGGACTGCCGACCTACCACTTTCAACGGCACTGAAGGAGCTGTAGGCCTCCTACACTGGTTTGAGAAACTCGAGTCTGTCTTCGAGATGTGTGAATGCCCTGAGGCTCATAGGGTGAAATATGCTACTGGTACTCTTGAAGGTGTAGCGCTCACGTGGTGGAACGCTCAGGTTCAAATGCTGGGGATAGTTGCTGCTAATGCCACCCCATGGAATGACTTCAAGGATTTGATTAAGGAGGAATACTGCAACCGTGGTGACATCCTCAAGCTGGAAGTGGAGTTCTACAACTTAAAGATGACGGGGTCAGAAATCAAAGCGTATACGAAAAGATCAAACGAGCTGGCTATCTTGTGTCCTACTATGGTAGATCCTCCCATCAAACGCATCGAGCCGTACCTTAAGGGTTTAGTGCCAGAGATCCAGAGTCATGTGACAACAGCAAACCTCGCCACTATCCAGCAAGTTATTCGTTTGGCTCATCGTCTCACTCATCAGGCAGTCGAGCAGAACAGGCTGCCCAAGCGTATTGGTACTACTGCTACAGTTACTACTACTTCTGATGCCCCCAGCGACAACAAGCGCAAATGGGATGGAGTCTCAAGCAGGGGTTCGACATCAGCTCAGTCTTAGTCTCAGCAGCGAAAGACTGATGACTACCAGAGTCCTGGTTAGCAATCTTCTGGTAGTCAAGGGCAGGGTGGATACCAAGGAAACCACCCCAAGTGCAACCGATGCAACAGACATCACAGTGGGCAGTGCAACAATGGTCGTTGTCTGAGGTGTAACAAGTTTGGTCATGAGGCAAAGGATTGCAGGGGCGCACGACCTGCGAATCAGAATCATCAACAGCAACAGCAAGCTCCACAAAATCAGCCGCAACAACAGCAGGGTAACAGGGGATGCTTTTAGTGTGGTGCTGAAGGTCACTTCAAGAGAAACTGCCCTCAGTTGAACCAGAACCAAAATAACAACAATAATCAGGGGAACAGGAACAACAATGGAAATAACAACGGGGGTAAGAATAATGGCTGTGGCGCCCGGGGCCGTGCGTTAGTGATTGGTCAGAGGTGATGCTAGGAATGATCCCAACGTCGTGATGGGTAAGTTTCTTCTGGATGACTTTTATGTTAATGTTTTATTTGATTCGGGTGCCGATACTAGTTATGTGTCTCTAAAAGTTAGTCGAATGCTTAAGCGCGTCCCAACACTTTTGAGCACCAAGCACTCAGTAGAACTAGCAAATGGTAAAAGTCTTGAAGCCTCACACATAGTTAAGGGTTGTAATCTTATCTTAGCTGGTCAGACCTTCTCTATCGACCTCATTCCTATTGTTCTTGGTAGTTTCGACATCGTTATTGGTATGGATTGGTTATCTCATCATCGAACAGAGATTCTTTGCAAAGAGAAGATCGTCCGCATTCCTCGTTCTGGTGAAGAACCTCTTGTGATTCAGGGCGACAAGAGTGGTGATGTTGTGGGCATCATCTCTTTCCTTAAGGCCCAGAAGTGATTGCGAAAGGGCCACACTGCTATTCTGGCCCTCGTTTCTGATGCATCCTCGAAAGAAAAGAATATAGAAGATATCCCGATTGTACGTGATTTCCCGAGGTATTTCCTGAGGAATTACCTGGTCTTCCGCCCCACCGTCAGGTTGGAATTAAAATCGAGCTAGCCCCTGGAGCAGCGCCCATAGCTCGAGCACCTTATCGTTTAGCTCCATCAGAACTTGAAAAACTATCCACGCAACTACAAGAGCTCTTGGATAAGGGTTTTATTCGTCCTAGCTCTTCGCCCTAAGGAGCTCCAGTATTATTTGTGAAGAAGAAAGACGGTACTTTCAGAATGTGCATCGACTACCGCGAACTCAACAAGGTGACTGTAAAGAATCGCTATCCACTTCCACGCATTGATGACTTGTTCGATCAGCTGCAAGGGTCGAGCTACTACTCAAAGATTGACCTGGGGTCAGGTTACCATCAACTGAGAGTTCGAGACGATGATATCTATAAGACAGCATTCAGGGCTCGTTATGGGCATTACGAGTTCCTGGTTATTCCTTTTGGATTGACGAACGCGCCTGCGGTCTTTATGGATCTTATGAACAGAGTGTGCAAGCCCTACCTGGATAAATTTGTTATTGTATTCATCGACGACATCCTGATCTATTCTAAGAGTCAGGAGGAGCACGAGCACCATCTACGGCTTATCTTAGAACTCCTTCGAACAGAACAGTTGTACGCCAAGTTTTCGAAATGCGACTTTTGGCTTCGTGAAGTCCACTTTCTAGGCCACGTGGTAAACAAGGATGGGATTCATGTTGATCCATCCAAGATAGACTCGATCAAGAACTGGCCTGCACCCCGTACACCAACAGAAATCCGCCAATTCTTGGGTTTGGCAGGCTACTACAGAAGGTTCATCAAGTATTTCTCCAAGATTGCACAGCCCCTCACTTCACTAACTCAGAAGGGTGACACCTATCGTTGGGGTAATGCATAGGAATCAGCATTTCAGCACTTAAAGGATAGACTTTGTAGCGCACCTATTGTCTCATTGCCAGAGGGCATAGACGATTTTGTGGTTTATTGTGACGCGTCAATTCAGGGTCTTGGCTGTGTGTTGATGCAACGGGATAAAGTCATTGCTTATGCATCGCACCAACTTAAAGTTCACGAAAGGAATTACACTACACACGATCTGGAGCTGGGAGCTGTTGTTTTCGCACTTAAGATATGGAGACATTACCTGTACGGTACCAAGTGCACCATTTACACCGATCACAGGAGTCTCGAGCATATCTTCAAGCAAAAGGAGTTAAACATGCGACAACGTCGATGGGTCGAGCTCTTGAATGACTACGAATGCGCGATCAAGTACCATCCGGGCAAAGCCAATGTTGTGGCCGACGCTCTCAGTCGAAAAGATACTACACCTAAACGCATGCGTGCGTTACAACTTACCATCCAATCTAGTCTTACTACACAAATACGAGATGCTCAGGTTGAAGCATTAAAAGCAGAGAACGTCAGGGCGGAGTCCCTACATGGATCAAGGAAACGATTAGAACAAAAGGAAGATGGCGCTTACTACGTTACAGGGCGCGTCTGGGTCCCACACTAGAAACTTACGCGAGCTTGTGATGGATGAAGCACATAAGTCTCGTTATTCGGTACATCCTGGTTCGGATAAGATGTACCACAATTTGAAGACTACGTACTGGTGGCCTAGCATGAAAGCCCACATAGCAACCTACGTTAGCAAATGTTTGACTTGTCTGAGAGTCAAGACTGAATATCAGAAACCATCGGGCCTACTCCAACAACCAGAGATACCACAATGGAAATGGGAACAAATTTCCATGGATTTTGTTACTGGCCTGCCTAGATCTCAATGAGGAAATGACACTATTTGGGTGATAGTGGATCGATTAACTAAGTCTGCACACTTTTTGGCTATCAAAGAAACAGACAAGTTCTCTACTCTAGCAGGCGTCTACTTAAAGGAAGTAGTTTCGAGGCACGGGGTGCCAACCTCCATTATTTCCGATCGTGATACGCGCTTTACTTCTGAACTGTGGCAAGCAATGCACAAGTCCTTTGGCTCACGTCTAGACATGAGCACCGCTTGTCATCCGCAAATAGATAGGCAGTCTGAACACACCATCCAAACCCTTGAAGACATGCTTAGGGCATCTGTAATCGATTTTGGCAACGGCTGGGAAAAACATCTACCGTTAGTGGAATTTTCGTATAACAACAGTTACCACACCAGCATCCAAGCTGCTCCGTTTGAGGCATTGTACGGACGTAAATGCCGATCACCTCTATGTTGGGCAGAAGTTGGTGACAGCCACATCACGGGTCCAGAATTTGTAGTAGACACAATGGAAAGGATTGCCCAGATACGACAACGAATGGCGGCAGCTCGTGACCATCAGAAAAGCTACGCTGATAAGCGTAGGAAACCACTCGAGTTCCAGGTTGGGGATCGAGTGCTACTCAAAGTCTCACCGTGGAAAGGTGTAGTTCGTTTTGGCAAACGAGGCAAACTTAATCCACGTTACGTTGGACCTTTCGAAATCATAGAGAAAATAGGCAAGGTGGCCTACAAACTAAACCTACCCGCAGAACTCAGTGGAGTTCACAACGTATTTCACGTGTCAAATCTGAAGAAGTGTCTGTCAGATGAGACCCTCGTAGTTCCTTTGAAGGAGCTCACTATCGACGATCAGTTGTGATTCGTCGAGGAACCAGTTGAAATCACTGACCGAGATGTTAAGGTTCTCAAGCACACCAGGATACCTCTTGTTAGAGTTCGTTGGAACTCCCGTCGTGGCCCAAAGTTCACCTGGGAACGACAAGACCAAATGAAACTCAAGTATCCCCAGTTATTCAAGAATAGTGCAACCACTACTGAGGCTGAAGCTACTGCGGAATTTCGGGACGAAATTGCAAACCAACAGGGGGATGATGTGATACCCCAGGAAAACCAGGAAAAAACGCAACACAACTAGCTTCCTCAGTAACCACGTGCCAAATTTCGGGACGAAATTTCTTTCAAGTTGGGGATAATGTGACAACTCAAGTTTTCAAGATCTTTCCTCGACGCACTACTTGTTCACTATTGTGTTTGCATAACTTGTTTGCCTTGTATTTGTGCACGATTAGTTATATGTTTGAGATGTTTATTTGATATGTGGTGTTATTATTTAATTAATGTAGTTAAGGTGTTTAGTTGCTTGAACTTGTAAACTGATTAAGGTTAGGAACTATACTCATAGATGAAACTTAAGGGTTTCGCCACAATCAATCTTGACGAAACATCGGAGTTTTGCCAAACCCCACATGACGAAACATGGGGTTCCGTCATGACCATCGCGACGAAACTTGGGGTTTCGTCAGCCCAAGTTTCTCTGAAGCCCATTACGGGCCCAGTACACTTACGTGATTATTTGTTACGTGAAACCATTTCATTTGTCACATAACTAGCAAATTGAAAACCCTAAAGTCTCTCTCACTCTCTCCCTATCCCCCTGTGCGACGGCAGCCCCTCCCATTCGAAGTAGATTTTCCTTGTTCGATTATTCCTATTCACGTTCCGCAGATCGGTTGGTAATCTCACACCTAGTTGGCTCGAACTCTAAATATATGATTATGGCGTTCTTGATGGTGATATGCATGATTAATTGGTTACATGACTTTATGTGAATCATGATGTCGATCTAGGGTTTTAATAATCAGTGTGTGCTTGAATCGGATTATATTAAACATGTAACTTGCTAATCAAACCGTAGGAGTAAGGATAGCGCTCGGGATATGAAAATCGGATCTGAATTGATGTGTATTAGTGATTGATAGGACTGGATTTGATAACTGTTCATGTACGTTTGATATTTGCAAATCATGTTATCGCCTGCCTATGAACGTTAAACGAGTATGTGATATAGATGCATATATGTCAATGATCTGGTATTGAACAATCCGTGACTAGGCTAGATGTTGATGATCAACTGTTAAGGTAATTAGGGTTCCTGTAGATGCGACGTAACTGGTGTACACCGACGAAACACACATGTCGACGAAACATAGGGGAGTTTCGTCCCTCACATTGTCGACGAAACACTATAGGTTTCATCACAAGGAATCTCGACGAAACACCGTAGCTTTCGTCACCTGATATCTCGACGAAACTCTAGGAATTTCGCCGTTTGGAGTTTCGCCGCCCATAAGTGTCACAAGCAGACTGTAGTTCTGAAACAACTATGATAATGAACGAGTATATGTACATTCTTGCATGTTGATGATATCAATTATGATTTGATTTTTGATCCATACACTTAACTGTTATTCATGACTAAGAAGCATACATGTAAACTGTGAATATGAATAAGTTGTATAACTATTATGTGTTGAATCAGTGATCACTACCTTGCATGCATTCTATGATTCTAACTTATGTGAAAACAATGCGAACATGAACTGATTGTGTATACGTGCACACTATAGGCCTTGACTGATTAATTGTGAGCACGTAATTTAGCATACCGAGCAAACCAAGGTGAGTTCACACTTTCTACAAGGCATGGGATTCCCGGTGGTTTGGGAATGGGTTAAAGAATTAAAACGGAACCTACATATCCTCCTTGGGTAGGATATGTACGGCCAACCTCCTTGGGTAGGATGCCAACATTAATCCTGCGTAATCTCCTTGGGTAGAATACGTACGTTCGTCCTCCTTGGGTAGGACAACAACCTTATAACTTACTAGACAAAACTCTATCAATAAGTCCCTCATTTTATATCGACTTAATCGCCGAGGCCAATGGCGAGCGGGTCATTAGTTAATAGCGTTATTAGGTTTGACAAACCTCACACCGTGTCGTTCGAACGGGCGTGTACTAGTGGATCATGGCAAACTGTCAATGATGATAGACATTGACGTAGGGCACAACTATTGTTCGTCAGTTGTCGATATGGTAACAGTCTAGTGGTTCACATGGGGAAGCCCCCCACTGATTATGGTTATGGTTTGGGAAACAAAAGTACTGGTTAACTCGTGGTTTACGAAACAACTTATGATTTCAAAACAAATTGGTAAAACTAAACAACCAACCGTGAACTCACTCAACTTTGTTGTTGACTCGTTGTTACATGCCTTGCAGGTCGTTAGGTACTTTTGGAGCTTGCACAGGGAGGTGTGATCATTGTGGGATATGGACTGTTATGTCCTAGGCTTAATATTTGAACTCTAAACTATGTTTTGGTTATTTACACAATACTATGCTTCCGCTGATTTCTTAAACATGTTTGGTTTATTTTGAAACACCAATTATATTGGGTTTGGTTTTTATTTACTTAATGGTATTGTTCAATATGATTGGTGGCTTGATCCTGGTCAGTCACGCCTCCAAGCGGTGATACTCCGCATGTGGATTTTGGGGGTTTGACATGTATATAAGTCCCATTTATACAAACCAAATGTTATACCAAATGTAAACATGTTATATGAAAACAATGCACTAAGTATGCTAAGTTAACATACAAAGCAGAAAAGTCATGTAAATCAATGTGCTAGCATGCTCAGTCAACACACATAGCAGTAAAGTAATGTAAATCAATGCGCTAGTATGCCAAGTTAACATACATAGCAAAACAATGTAATGAAATCATGTACTATAAATGTACTAATTAACATCTTCCTAATATAATAAATCAATGTATCAAAATCCTAGGTGGCACAATTCTAAGCCCTCTCCCTTGTCTCTCTCCTATGTGTCAACATTACAAGCCCTCACCTTTCATTTTTTTCCTATGTGTCATTTCCTCAGATTTTCTGTTTTTTAGAAACATAAAGTCATTATCACCAAACTTCTCTTTCTCTCTTCCTGCAGGTTTACACCAGAAGCCTATGTGTTTGCAGGTTTCCTCGAATAAGTTATCTCATTCAAAATTCAAATTCATTATCACCAAACCAAATATGGACAAATTCCAAAACCCAGAGAAAGAGAGAGAGACGAGACCACCCCTGTTTCATCTTTTCAAAAACCCTTTTCCCAACGCGTTTTCTTCAGATCTTCGTTTTTCTTTGTTGTTTTTGACGATTTCGTTTACATGCTCGTGTAGATCGTTCTTTGATCTGCGTTTTGTGTATGGATTTGATGTGTTTTGACAATTTCTTAATCCATTTAATTTTTCTTATTTTTCAGTTGATGGTGTTCTGCGTTACTAATTGTAGATTTGTATGGAAATCTGGTGCTCCTTCGTCTCCAAGTTAACTGAAGCAGATATGGAATCAGTTTTAGCGGGAAGAGGCCTTCTCTTTTTTTATGGTTCGGGTCACTGGATTTTACAATTGGAACTTATATATTATAATAGAACACAACCTCACTTTTGTCGAACTCCAGAATCCCCAAATCACAAAAATGCTTTTTTCGTTCTTCACCGATTCATCAATGATAACCGTAGGTATGTTGTTATGTTCATCCTTCTATGATTTTTATTGTTAATCTAATCAACCTCTGTTAATTGTTTTATATATGTATTATTGAAACTGAAGCAAACACCTGAATGTGCTCATGAATGATTTCGGTGTTTTATGTTTATGAAGGCTCACTGAGCTCATGTTTCAATCTATCTGATTGTGAGATATTCATCTATATGTGTTTCTGTCATTATACTATTGAATCATTTGTTAGATCAGCATCCACTTTTATTTAACATGATTACTATATCATTTAGTTTGTTCATTTACATTGAATGTCTGCGTATCTTAATTCTGCTCAAATTCAACTATCAAAATCTTATGGCATTTGTCTGACCTAAACAAGTAGAAAAATATAAGAACCTAAACATATTCTATTTTGTTGAATTAGTGAAGTGAAGTTATTTTTTTTAGTTTTTGATCAATTTGAGTATGTTGTCTTTTGTTTATACTTCAAGCTAGGGATGAGCATGGTACCCGCTCGGTATCGAACCGGTACCGGTACCGAAAAACGGAGAAAGTGGTACTGGTAGCGGTACTGAATACACCGATTCGGTACCGATACGGTACCGGTATTTACCGGCGTTTTACCCGTAAGTACCACGGTACCGGTACCGAAAAATGGAGAAAATGGGTCGGTACCGAATATACTGCTTCAGTACCAGTACCCGGTACCAAATGCTCATCCCTACTTCAAGCTATTTTGGCTACATCATTTAGTTCTCATTAGTTTTGCATTTGGTTAACTTTTTCCCTATTTTTCGTGCTTTGTTCATGTGTTCTATTGATTTTTTGGATTATATAATAGTATATTTGGCTTTTTTTGTTAATCATATGTATATGTTATGGATTTGATTGGAATCATATGTATATGATATGGATCGAAAATGCGACTATGTTGTGATTTTTTGGGGTAAATTTTGATTACATGACTAATCTGACTAACAGCTATAGAACAATGAAAAGTTAATGTGCAAAGTACTAAATTATGAATCACAGGAGTCTACTTAAAAGATTTGGTGTTTTTGTGCAAAGTCTGTTGCTTTCTTGTTTATATATATTTTGGTTGTCTCAATATAACCTACTTCTCTTATGATTGCAGATTAAAACTTCCAAGGTTGGATTAAAATTGCACTTTAGCGGTATAGACTAAGAAATCTTAAAGTTAGTGTACATATGGCATTCTTTACAGAAATGGGACGTGTATAGAGGCTTCATATATGCTTTTGCAGTATTCCTTACAATTTTTCTTTAGTTAAAAGCATATCATGATGATGACTATTGTCCCTAACAAACTTAATTTACTTTGATCTCCATAAAGTGTGGCTGAAATGCCAAAATGACCATTTTTTAACCTGTAAAGCAGCGCAACCTATAAACTGTTTTATATACCTAAAATACTAAACAACATAGTTAATTCAGGATAGTTTTTAACTGTTCCACCTGACCTGACCCAAACAATATTTGGTTACTGAAATTAATTGGTTCGTATGCATTTGCAGTTAACATATCTATTGTGTTTTGGTGGCATTGATAACTTGCTGACACTCTATTTGAGATTTTGTGCGAAAACTATTGAAAGTTCGAGAATATTGAAGGTTGCTTACTAAAGTACTATCTGTTTGAATTGGGTCAGTGTTTGTTATTGAAGGTTGTTTACTAAATAGAAGCTCATTAGTATCTGGTGATGTTCGTATGACCGATACCCGTGCCGATGAAGCAGAACGTGGTATCACCATCAAGTTCACTGGTATCTCACTTGACTATGAGATGAGCGACAAAGCTTTAAAAAGCTTCAAAGGAGAATGTAACGGGAACGAATACCTAATCAACCTTATTGACTCACCTGGGCATGTTGACTTTTCCTCTGAAGTCACCGCTGCTCTACGTATTACCGATGGTGCACTGGTTGTGGTCGATTGTATCGAGGGTGTTTGTGCTTAAACCGAAACCGCCCTTCGCCAAGCTCTCGGAGAAAGAATTCAACCCGTTTTAATCGTCAAAAAGATGGACAGATGTATCCTTGAGCTTCAAGTTTACGGTGAAAAAATGTATCAAACTTTTCAATGGGTTATCGAAAACGCTAATGTGATCATGGCCACATACGAAGACCTGGTTCTCGGTGATGTCATGGTTTATTCCAGAAAGGTACCGTTGTGTTCTCGGCTGGGTTGCACCGGTGGGCGTTTACGTTAACGAACTTTGCGCTGTGTTGACGAGGCGAAAATGATGGAAGGGCTTTGGGGAGAGAACCATTTTGACCCGATACCAAAATGTGGACAACTAAGAGCACCGACTCTGCAACGTGCAAACGTGGGTTTGTTCAGTTCTTTTAAGAACCGATTAAACAAATTATTAACACGTGAATGAATGACCAGAAAGATCAGTTGTGGCCTATGTTGACTAAGCTAGGTGTTACCATGAAGTCCGAAGAGAAAGACTTGATGGGTAAAGAATTAATGAACCACGTTATGCAGAATTGGCTTCCTGCTGCTATGGCTTTACTCGAAATGATGATTTTTTCTGCATTTCTTATCGCTAAATCAGCCCATTCGTCTCATGCGTCGGTTCCTACAACTGCTACCGGTGGCAAGTGGATAGTTGAAGATGATGAGTTTTCGCTTGCTTAGGTACCTGATTATTTGATTATTAGGATAAAGATTATTTTAATTTCACATAGCTCCCATTAAGGAAACATGAATATGGCATCTCACTAAAACTATAGTTGGGTTGGCAAACCAAAATATTTAGTCCAGTCTTCAATATCAATCGAGCCAACATTATGATCTATTAGCTTTCAAAGGTTACATTAATTTAATGTTTATATATGTATTATAAATTTTTTAACCAACCAACAACCCGTGAAGCTCACAGGTAAATAAAAGGGGAGGGTTAGATGTAATTAATGCCTAACAAACAACTTCTGCACAGCAGGTGTTTGGTGTAATGCTCACCTTAAATTACTTTTACGTTTTTCTTCAATTTGGATATATTTGGTAAATAATTTGATTTTTTTTCATGTTCAAGCTGTATAACCATCTATTTGATGCTGCTAGATGTGGTTGGACCAATAAGCAAGTACATGCTAAGGATTTATGGAGGTTTGATTCAATTACTTTTTTTTACTGAAAATCGGCTGGTACATCCCTCCATGTGACACCATTTGATACCCTAGGTTCGAAGAGCAATGATTTGTTATAATTTTTGATTTGATAATCTTGGCCTTTTAGACTCACAAATTCTGTATGTACATTTCCAACGTTTACCATTGATAATTAGGTAGCCACCGACTTGGCACCGACAAAGTTGGATCCTGAAGAACTTTCAAAGATACCCGCGATGACCCGAAAGAGTTTGGAAAGTTCAACAAAGCCACAAATGTTAGTAAAGTTTCTTATTAATTCTTATAAAATTTTAGTTAATAAAGTCTTTTTTATAGATTCAAGATTGCGATATCATGGGTAAAAAGAGCATGAATTTTAGCTAGACATTGCAAGAGATTGTGGATGTAATGGGCGTGAACCACCAATGGGTCAAACAAAGGTAAAAGGAAAGTCTATGATGAAGAAGACCAATAATGTAGTTGTAGTGTTTATTTTATATGAATAAAGTTGGATGATCCGAACAAAAAAAACCATCCACATTCATTTGCATCCCGTGTGATTATGTGTTTATGGTATGGTACATTTTTTTTTGTTGATAACGTTTGTCAAACATGAATGGTTATCCACTTATAAGAAATCATATAAAAAAATTTCTTTTGTAATATAATTTTTTAACACAACCCATAACCCGTGAAACTCACGGGTATATAACCTCGTAGTAAGTATATGATGTGAAAACATGGAAAGCACAAATGTAACAAGTAGGCACATGTGTTTCACCCCAAAACGTTTGAAAAACAGTAAAAGAGGGGTCTATGTACTCACTTGAGATTGCTCAATAGACTTTAGATATCCACCAAGCAAGCAAGAAGATCACGGATTCAAACGGCACCTAATATAGGTATCTACATTAATTAACGGACCTAACGGAGGATCGGGTAGTACGAGGGTTTGTAAACCAAATAAGTGTGGGAACTTATGTAATATGGTTTGACAAAGTCTACATACTAAAACAAAACCTATCCTAAGTGCTTTTGACCCGTTACGACCCGTTTAGGTAGCTTATGCTACTTTAACGCGTCGTTTGCGTAAAACGCGTTCGGAACGCCTAACTTGCCTTATGACAAGCAAGATATGCCTTAACATGTTTAATATTGTTTCTAAATCAGTTTAGATGTCAAAAATTACGTTACATAGGCTTAAAATGAATTTTAGCGTGAAAAGGGCATTTTGGTAATTTTCCTAAGGCATAAGAACTACTTATCATACAACTACTTAAATGACGTGACCATAAGGTATAACCTCGGAATGTTATTCCCTATACAACTATGGTAACCTAATGTATTTGGTCGGATCCTAAAGATCGACCAAATGGGTCGGCTTCGAAAGCATAAGCGATTGATTAGATCGCTTACCTATACGACCCTAGACAAGCACAAATCTAAAAAATGACGAGCTAAACATGTTAAAACATGTTTAACGAGATTTGAAAACAGGTTTGGTATCAAGACAAAGGGTCTTGATACCCAAAAGTAGTTTGGTTACAAAATACGCAAGAATACGCATTTTGGCCGAAACTACGACTCGTCACTGAGCCTAGATAATGTGGTAATCAGTAGGTATAGTTACTAGGGACTATAACCATCGTGATTACACTCACGTTATGAAGTTCAAACGAACTTCGCATTGACCATAAACTGGTTAATGCAGAAAGTCAAACGCAGTTTGACTTTAATGCTAAAACGAAAGAAAAGAACGAAAGAATACTTACAGAAGGTCCCCGCAAGATTGATTTTCCAAGTATTTCTCAGGTATGAAGTGTTTTTGAAAATGAGAGAAAGGGGTTTATATAGGCATGGTACAACTGTTAAGATCGTTCGTCGAGAAACGTGCTTCGATCTAGGCCGTACACATGGGCCCATTGTTTTACAAAACTATTAGAGCCCATAGATTAAGCCCCTTGTTTGCTAGAAACCATTTGCAAGTGGGTTTTGAGTGTATAAAAGCTGTAAACAACTGTTAAAACTAGTTTTGCAGATCTGGGAGGGCCTCGTGGCTCGTGTAAGGTTCAACCATATCCTACGCGGCCTGCCACGGCATTACAGACCAGCTACAAGTTTCAAACAATGGCAGTTTCAGTCCCTGTTGGTGTTTAAAGCCATTTCCGACATGTTTAAGGCCCGTCAAGCCAACTTTAAGTCCCTAAAATGATGCTTAAACATTGTGGACATGAAACATGCTCAAAAATATGCCGGATGTCGGTTCGTTTGGTCGTACGATCGCGATGTTCGCTTAATTACGACGGAATGCGCATAAGCGCGAAAAACGATCCAAATTGCGTGACGAATGGATTTTTCTCATACCAAACACTAAAATAAAATATTTTAATGCTTACATAAATTTTTGGATGTCCGGATGTATTCAGAACATAAGTTATGCGCGAAAATGCAAACTTATGCACTTTTTGACGCTTTTAGTCCCTGAATGAGCGTAAAGTTTATTTTAGCACACCGAACCCTTCAAAGCCTATTTCTAAGCTATGTAAAGGATATTTAGGGTGTGTTTAACTTATGATCATGTTTTGGAATGTTCGTTACAGTTCAATTTGGCATACTTTTGCAGTTTGTCAATTTTAGTCCCTGTAAGCGAATAAACATGATTTTGCCATACCAAAGCCTTCGAAACTTATTTTTAAGTTATGTAAATGTTATTTAAGGTATTTTAAGCATAAGTTGATGTTCCGGAGTATTTGTCGCGCTAAACTGATTACGTTTACGCACCAGTTTGCGTATAATTCTTCAGAAAGCGATATAGAGTTTAAAATAGAATAAAAGTCAAAACATGAAAAACATCAAACATAAACAAACAAACATTGGGATCAAATAACTTTATTTTATTGATAACTGAACTGTTTACAATGATTACAAGCACAGATGTCACAGGTTGTGCCAGTCTTGTCGCTGGAGAATGGCTAGTGGCGGTTGTTAGATGGTGATGAATGGCTAGCGGTTGTGCCGGTCTTATCGCCGGAGAAGGAGAGGATAAAAGGGGGAGTGGGTGCGGCTGCAGATTAGGTAGGAGGGGGGATCAGAGAAGATGAATATGGTGGTGGGTTACGGTTTGGGTTGAAGATGAAGGTCTGGGTTTTTGAAGAAATGAGGACAGAGACAAGATGAAAGGAGACAAATGAGGAGAGAGACAAGGTCTGGTGGCTTTAAATGCAGAGAGAGGGAGATATTTGACATTTGGGGTAAATGACCAAACTACCCTTTAGGGTGGCAGAATATGATTGGTGGAGAGTGGTTCTCACGGTTCTCGCAACTGGGGATGGTTTTCATTTTAGTGGCTCCCTATATATATGTGTGTGTGTGTATGTGTTCATGTATATATAATTTAAGATCCTTGCGATTTGAACTATTTTATTGGTGACACTCATTATCATATCCGTTTCATAACCCTGAAAATTTAAAAAACTAATACCACACCTGATCCTTTAACTGTCGATTCTTCTTTGTTTTGCCATGGAGTTAAAATACTTTTTTTTAACGGCCAACATAATCAATCCCGAGCACCCTTGGCGCACTCATTAGACCCAATAGACCAAACAGACCTACTACCGACACCAATTTCCTTATGATTGAGAAATTATTGTTTCCTTGTGCTGGAATCAAAGAAAGAAATAAAAGGAACTTAAATAAACAAGTTGTTGTATAAGAAAACAGTTAAATCATGTTGATTCCATGCATGAGGGAGCCAGGGAATGGGTATTTTATTTATAAGAAAATAAATATATTATATCAAATAATAATACCCCATGATGACTTTTATCTCGAAACTAATTATAGGTTTTCTTCTCCCTCTCCCTTGAGCCGCCACCGGAAGTGCTCGACGTCGAGTGTTCTCACCGGAATAGTGGGCTAGGTTCGGTGGCTTCCTTTCCTTTGGAGTGTCGTCTGGTTTCCTTCCTCCCTATTCTGTTTTGCAACATCTTCCATTCGCCTTTCGGGCCGGTTTTTTGTTTTGTTCCTTGATTCTGCTCTTCCGACATCGAGTCTCTTTTGCTTGATTGTTTAGTTGGTCTGTGATCGATCACGGCTATTTTTATAGTTAAGCTAGATCGATACGAATCCGGTTAACCTTTTAAAGTTTGAAGCTCTTTCAGGGTCACGAAGTTCTTTGTCAGCAACCTGCCTGATAGGTGTAGTTCTAAAGAGATAGGGGATCGTTTCAGTGAGTACAGGGAAGTCGTAGGTGTTTACGTGGCCAGAAAAAAGGATAAAAGGGGTGAAAGATTCGGTTTTGTCACCGTTTCAGGAGTTAAAGATAAAAAGCAGTTGGAAGCGAGATTAAAAGATGTTAAGATGGGGGAGTTTAAACTAAAAACAAATGTGGCTAGGTTTGCGGTGGAAAACAAGGAGGATTCTAGAATGCCGGAGAAGATTAAAGGTCATTACCATGGGGATTCCGGTGGGGGAAGAAGTGGTGGGAACCAATTTCTTTTTAACAGGAGTTTCATCCCAAACCCACTGGGAACTAGTTACAGAGACTCGTTAATAGGGAAGCCGCAGGTAAGGAGTCAGGAGGAGAAGGTGGTGGAGGTGTCAGAGTTTGTTAAACCGTTTTAGGAATGGTACGACAGAAGTCTTATTGTGTGACACCCCAGGAAAACCAGTGAACTATACAACTTACCTAGCTTCCTCAGTGAGTGCGTACCAAATTTCGGGACGAAATTTCTTTTAAGTTGGGGATAATGTGACAACTCGTATTTCGAACCTACTTTTGTGTAACTTTACTTGATTATGTGAACTCTATTTGAATAACATATTATACGTGCATTGTGTGAAATTGTGAATGTTTGTTTATATGCTTGCGTGACCCACTCGACTACACAAGCCCATTCGGGCCACACACATCCGACTCGAGACCATGGGGCAGCACAAGGGAGGGTTCGGCCCATCCCCTAATCGCATAAACTTTGAGATGTGGTAACTATCTCACACTTTTACAAAACATCCTCATACACACAAACCCTAGAACACCTTCTCTCTCTCTCGTTTCCTCTTGAAGCCGGCGACAACACCACCTGGACTCAAGACCTCACGGGTTTCATCCCTAAGCCGGTTAGTGTTTTAAGTGTTTGTTGTTATATGATTTCATGTTTGATGATGTTTCTTGCATGATAATCTAGGGCTATTGTTACATGATTGATTGTGATCTTGCTAATCGACTCATGTGCATAATGATTATGAATACATATGAAATCGGTTGCATGTATGATAAACAATATGGAATTTCATGATCATGTTCCTGTGAATCGGATAGTGTTTATGGAACTCGATCGGATTGAAAACCTGTTAACATATTTAATTTACACATAAGCTAGGGTGCATGCTAGTTAGAATCGACTGGTTTGATAATCCGATTGCATACTTGTTCGATTTATGGATTATTGTTCTTGATGTTAATGATATGAACGAGTATGAATATGCATGATTCCTGGATAAAAGCCTTGTTTGATCGAATAGTAACTAAGTTTAAAACTGTTGATTTGTTGATTAATCTAAATTGTGGAACTGCTAAAACTGATTGCTGATATTATGGAACTAATTGAGCTGATAATAAGGAAACTGTTACAATCTGTTACACTTTGTCTCGACACGGGTTGCGAGTCGAGAACCCTTAGTCTCCACTCGAGACCACATTACCAGCACAGAGCAGCACAAAGCGAGACCACGGTTGCGGGTCCGGTTGCGACTCGAGACCGTGTAGTCTCGACTAGACCATAATGACTCGAGACCGCCCTTGTTGCGACTCGAGACCCCGAAATCAGTACAACTCGAGACCGACTAGTCTCGACTCGAAATCACTAGTCTCGACTCGAGACCGTGAACACTTGCACATTATTATTGGACTTGCACTGTCACGAGCCCAATTGATTGGGCCGGATACTTGGACTTGTTTACGTGTCTGCTATTGGACTGCTATGAATACTTGTGTATGCCATGATTATATTTGCCACAATACGTGTAGAACCTATGTGCTATATTCGAATACGAACCTGACTTGTATGATAACCATGCTAGGATGTGGTTGATCACCATATAGCTTACTCGAACTTTCTGTGTATCTGCCGAGCAAACCAAGGTGAGTTCACACAGCCAAGGCATGGGTTCCCGGGTGGGAATGGGATTGGATGACTTATTGTATATTCTCGGATGATAGAACCTAACGACAAGATACGACTAGACTAGTAACACCTATAGAACTGATCTTCGCACACCTGCCAAGGGTTGGCCACGATATTATGACTGACTTCGCATACCTGCCTTAGGAAGGCCGCGAACTAAATTTACTAATCTTCGCACACCTGCCTGGGGGGGGCGCGATACGAATAAACCTAGTCTAGAATACTTGGGAAAAACATCCCCTAATATCTTCGCATACCTGCCTGGGAGGCCGCGATGGAAACTGATACGATACATGACATAACGAACGAACATAATGCTACTCACACTATACTATAACTGAACTGTTAACTGTGAACTCGCTCAACTAGTTGTTGACTCTCTACTGCATGCCTTGCAGGACCTTAGGTACTTATGGAGCTTGCACAGGGAGGAGCAGGTCGTTGTGGGCAATGGATTGTGAATGCTTATTAAACATTTATGACATTACACACTTAATACTTATGTTTGGGTTTTTACATTAATGCTTCCGCTACACTTGATTATGTTGGTTTTGATAAACACCTTTCGATTGATGGATAACTATTACTACTTATTTACATGTTCAATATGATTGGTGGCTTGATCCTGGTCATGTCACGCCTCCAAGCGGTGGTACTCCGCATGTGGATTTTGGGGGTGTGACAGATTGGTATCAAAGCCATTGGTTATAGAGAACTAGGTTTTAATATGGGAAAACGTTTATTGAAACCAGACTATAACCAGAACAGTGCTCTCAACGATCCACAACGACGCTTCGCTCCACGTGCAAGACTCGACATCCTAGGTAATATGGTTTATGTTTATTACCTGCTTGCTAGAACTACATAGAACTTTGCTCGTAGTATGCCTAGATACACATGACCCTATTGCATGAGAATACCTGTGTGCTTAGACTCTTCTGTCGTCGCACTTTACGCGAACCTCTCTCTTACCGATGTTATATTTGCTATGAAGATCATGTCTGGACGAATTAACATGACTCAAGCCCAGTTGACGGCTCTCATTAACGAACAAGTTGCTGCGGCATTTGCAGCCACACAAGCAGGAGGTATATCCTGTAGTCATAATTCACACTAGGATCTTTAGATCCTACACTCCTAAACCAACTCTTGTGTTTAACCTTGTCCTATTCGTACACAATAGGTCAACACGCACCGCAACCAGTTTTCACTTTCAAGAACTTCATGGACTGTCGTCCAAGTACGTTTAGTGGCACGGAAGGAGCAGTGGGACTACTCCATTGGTTTGAGAAGCTCGAGTCAGTGTTCGAGATGTATGAATGCCCTGAGGCTCGCAGGGTCAAGTACGCCACTGGTACGTTGGAAGGAATCGCGCTAACCTGGTGGAACGCGCAAGTTCAGATTCTAGGGTTGGCAGCTGCTAACGCCACCCCTTGGAACGATTTTAAGGAACTCATCAAACATGAATACTGTACGCGGGATGACATCCACAAGTTGGAAGATGAGTTTTACCACCTGAAAATGACGGGGTCAGAAATTGAAGCCTACACGAAACGGTCGAACGAACTGGCCATCTTGTGTCCAACCATGGTGGACCCTCCAATCAAGCTTATCGAATTGTACCTCAAGGGTCTAGCCTCAGAGATTCAGAGCCATGTTACATCGGCAAACCTCGACCACATCCAAGACATTCAACGTCTTGCTCATCGCCTTACGGATCAGGCGGTGGAACAGAACAAGCTGCCCAAACGCATCAGTGCTACCACTACTGCTGTCACTACTTCTGCTACTCCCAGTGACAACAAGAGAAAATGGGAGGGGGATTCCAGCAAGGGATCAGTTTCTGTTCAGTCTCAAGCACAGCAGCGCAAGACAAATGACTACCAAAGTCCGAATCAGCAATCATCAGGCAGTCAGGGACAGGGTGGATACCGGGGAAATTACCCATGGTGTAGTAAGTGCAACAAACACCACAGTGGAAGATGTCGCAGGGAGCGTTGTCAAAGATGCCTCAAGATGGGTCATGAGGCCAAGGATTGTAGAAGTGCGCGACCAGCAAATCAGAACCAGCAACTCCCACCGCCAGCTCCACAGAACCAGCAGCAGCAGCCACAGCGTGGAAACCGGGGATGTTTCCAGTGTGGGGCTGAAGGCCACTTCAAACGTGAATGCCCTCAATTGAACCAGAACCAGAATCGCAACAACAACAATAACCAGGGCAACGGGAACAACAACAATGGAGGGAACAACAACAACAATGGCAACGAAGCTCGAGGTCGTGCTTTCGTGCTAGGTCAGGGCGATGCAAGGAATGATCCCAATGTGGTTATGGGTAAGTTTCTTCTCGACGATATTTATGTTACTGTTTTGTTTGATTCGGGTGCTGATACAAGTTACGTATCGCTAAAAGTCAGTAAATTGCTAAAACGTGCACCAACACTCTTAACCACCAAACATGTAGTAGAATTAGCTAATGGTAAGAGTCTAGAAGCCACGCAAGTAGTCAGGGGTTGTAAGATTGTCTTAGTCGGTCAAGCTTTCTCCATCGACCTTATTCCCAAAGTCTTGGGAAGTTTCGATATTGTTATAGGGATGGATTGGTTATCCCAACATCACGTAGAGATCTTGTGCAAAGAGAAGATTGTTCGCATCCCTCGTTCTGGTCAGGAACCTCTCGAAGTTCAAGGCGATAAGAGTGGTGCTGTGGTTGGCATCATCTCCATCTTGAAGGCTCAGAAATGTTTGCGGAAGGGTCACACCGCAATTTTGGCTCTCGTTACTGACGCATCAGCGACAGAAAAGAAGTTGGAGGATATTCCAGTTGTACGCGATTTTCCTCAGGTGTTCCCTGAAGATTTACCTGGCTTACCGCCTCATCGTCAGGTCGAATTTCAGATCGAGCTCGCTCCAGGAGCAGCACCCATAGCTCGAGCACCGTATCGTTTAGCTCCAACCGAACTGGAAGAACTGTCAAAGCAGCTACAAGAGCTCTTGGAAAAGGGCTTTATTCGTCCTAGCTCTTCGCCTTGGGGAGCTCCAGTGTTATTTGTGAAGAAGAAGGACGGTACATTCAGGATGTGCATAGACTACCGGGAACTCAACAAGGTGACGGTGAAGAACCGTTATCCTCTTCCACGTATAGACGACTTATTCGACCAGTTGCAAGGGTCGTGCTACTACTCCAAGATAGATTTGAGGTCAGGTTATCATCAGCTGAGAGTCCGCGAGGAGGACACCTCCAAGACAGCATTTAGAACTCGCTACGGTCACTACGAGTTTCTTGTCATGCCATTCGGGTTAACGAACGCGCCTGCCGTATTTATGGATCTAATGAACAGGGTGTGCAAACCCTATCTAGACAAGTTCGTCATCGTCTTCATCGACGACATTCTGATCTACTCCAAGAGTCAGGAGGAACACGAGCAGCACTTACGTCTTATCTTGGAACTCCTTCGAAAGGAACAACTGTACGCCAAGTTCTCAAAATGCGACTTCTGGCTTCGTGAAGTCCACTTTCTAGGCCACGTGGTAAATAAGGATGGGATCCATGTCGATCCATCCAAGGTAGATTCGATCAGGAACTGGCCTGCACCGCGTACACCAACGGAAATACGCCAATTCTTGGGTTTGGCAGGATATTACAGACGGTTCATCAAGGATTTCTCGAAGATTGCACAGCCGCTTACACTACTGACACAAAAAGGTGTCACATACCGTTGGGGCAACACTCAGGAAACTGCTTTCCAGCACTTAAAGGATAGACTTTGCAGTGCACCTATCCTCTCATTGCCAGAGGGCACAGACGACTTCGTGGTTTACTGTGATGCATCCATTCAGGGTCTTGGATGTGTATTAATGCAGCGCGACAAGGTCATTGCTTACGCCTCGTGCCAACTCAAGGTTCACGAACGGAACTACACGACGCACGATTTCGAGCTGGGAGCTGTTGTTTTCGCGCTTAAGTTATGGCGACACTACCTGTACGGTACCAAGTGCACTATCTACACCGATCACAGGAGTCTCGAGCATATCCTTAAGCAAAAGGATTTGAACATCCGTCAACGACGATGGGTTGAACTTCTGAACGATTACGAATGCGCTATCAAGTACCATCCAGGCAAAGCCAATGTTGTGGCTGACGCTCTCAGTCGAAAGGACACTCTACCTAAGCGCGTGCGAGCGCTACAGCTTACGATTCAGTCTAGTCTTCCTGCACAGATACGAGATGCTCAGGCAGAAGCATTGAAACCAGAAAACGTAAGGGCTGAAGCCCTACGCGGCTCGAGGCAACGATTAGAACAGAAGGGAGACGGCGCCTACTACGTAACGGGGCGTATTTGGGTCCCACTATATGGCGGTTTACGAGAACTCGTGATGGATGAAGCTCACAAATCTCGCTACTCGGTACATCCAGGGTCGGATAAAATGTACCACGACATCAAGACTACGTATTGGTGGCCTAACATGAAGGCCCACATTGCCACTTATGTCGGCAAATGCTTGACCTGTGCAAGAGTCAAGGCAGAGTATCAGAAACCAGCAGGCTTACTTCAGCAACCAAAGATACCACAGTGGAAATTCGAGGAAATTTCCATGGATTTTGCTACAGGCCTGCCTAGATCTCAGCGTGGTAACGATACTATTTGGGTGATCGTGGATCGACTCACCAAGTCTGCTCACTTCTTGGCAATCAAAGAAACGGACAAGTTTTCCACACTAGCAGACATATACTTGAAGGAAATAGTCTCAAGGCACGGGGTGCCCACCTCTATTATTTCGGATCGCGATGCACGATTCACTTCAGAGCTATGGCAAGCAATGCACAAAGCTTTTGGCTCACAGTTAGACATGAGCACAGCATATCACCCTCAGACGGTTGGACAGTCTGAACGCATGATACAAACTCTAGAAGACATGCTTCGGGCGTGTGTTATCGATTTCGGCAACGGCTGGGAAAAGCATCTCCCTCTGGTGGAGTTTTCGTATAATAACAGTTATCACACCAGCATCCAAGCCGCTCCATTCGAGGCATTGTACGGACGTAAATGCCGGTCACCTCTCTGTTGGGCAGAGGTGGGGGATAGTCAGATCACGGGTCCAGAACTTATAGTCGACACCACGGAAAAGATTGCACAGATAAGACAACGCATGGCGGCAGCACGCGACCGTCAGAAAGCCTACGCGGACAAGCGTAGAAAGCCATTGGAATTTCAGGTCGGGGACCGGGTTTTACTTAAAGTCTCACCCTGGAAGGGTGTGGTTCGTTTTGGCAAACGAGGCAAGCTCAATCCACGGTATGTCGGACCATTCGACATTATAGAGAAAATAGGCAAAGTAGCCTACAGACTAAACCTACCAGCAGAACTCGGGGCAGTTCACAACGTTTTTCACGTGTCGAATCTGAAGAAGTGCTTGTCAGATGAGACCCTCATAATTCCTTTGAAAGAGCTCACTATCGACGAACAGTTGCACTTCGTCGAGGAACCTGTAGAAATCACGGACCGGGATGTTAAGGTTCTCAAACACAAGAGAATCCCTCTTGTTCGAGTTCGTTGGAACTCCAAACGTGGCCCAGAGTACACCTGGGAACGCGAAGACCAGATGACAGAAAAGTATCCCCAGTTATTCGGAACCAATGCAACCACTACTGAGGCTGAAGCTACTACTGCGGAATTCGGGACGAAATTCCAGATCAACGGGGGAAGGATGTGACTCCCTAGGAAAACAGTGAACTATACAACTTACCTAGCTTCCTCAGTGAGTGCGTACCAAATTTCGGGACGAAATTTCTTTTAAGTTGGGGATAATGTGACAACTCGTATTTCGAACCTACTTTTGTGTAACGTTACGTGATTATGTAAACTCTATTTGAATAACATGTTATATGTGCCTTGTGTGAAATTGTGAATGTTTGTTTATATGCTTGCGTGACCCACTCGACTACACAAGCCCATTCGGGCCACACACATCCGACTCGAGACCATGGGGCAGCCCAAGGGAGGGTTCGGCCCATCCCCTAATCGCATAAACTTTGAGATGTGGTAACTATCTCACACTTTTACAAAACATCCTAACACACACAAACCCTAGAACTCCTTCTCTCTCTCTCGTTTCCTCTTGAAGCCGGCGACAACACCACCTGGACTCGAGACCTCACGGGTTTCATCCCTAAGCCGGTTAGTGTTTTAAGTGTTTGTTGTTATATGATTTCATGTTTGATGATGTTTCTTGCATGATAATCTAGGGCTATTGTTACATGATTGATTGTGATCTTGCTAATCGACTCATGTGCATAATGATTATGAATACATATGAAATCGGTTGCATGTATGATAAACAATATGGAATTTCATGATCATGTTCCTGTGAATCGGGTAGTGTTTATGGAACTCGATCGGATTGAAAACCTGTTAACATATTTAATTTACACATAAGCTAGGGTGCATGCTAGTTAGAATCGACTGGTTTGATAATCCGATTGCATACTTGTTCGATTTATGGATTATTGTTCTTGATGTTAATGATATGAACGAGTATGAATATGCATGATTCCTGGATAAAACCCTTGTTTGATCGAATAGTAACTAAGTTTGAAACTGTTGATTTGTTGATTGATCTAAATTGTGGAACTGCTAAAACTGATTGCTGATATTATGGAACTAATTGAGCTGATAATAAGGAAACTGTTACAATCTGTTACACTTTGTCTCGACACGGGTTGCGAGTCGAGAACCCTTAGTCTCGACTCGAGACCACATTACCGGCACAGAGCAGCACAAACCAAGACCACGGTTGTGGGTCCGGTTGCGACTCGAGACCGTGTAGTCTCGACTAGACCATAATGACTGGAGACCGCCCTTGTTGCGACTCGAGACCCCGAAATCAGTACAACCCGAGACCGACTAGTCTCGACTCGAAATCACTAGTCTCGACTCGAGACCGTGAACACTTGCACATTATTATTGGACTTGCACTGTCACGAGCCCAATTGATTGGGCCGGATACTTGGACTTGTTTACGTGTCTGCTATTGGACTGCTATGAATACTTGTGTATGCCATGATTATATTTGCCACAATACGTGTAGAACCTATGTGTTATATTCGAATACGAACCTGACTTGTATGATAACCATGCTAGGACGTGGTTGATCACCATATAGCTTACTCGAACTTTCTGTGTATCTGCCGAGCAAACCAAGGTGAGTTCACACAGCCAAGGCATGGGTTCCCGGGTGGGAATGGGATTGGATGACTTATTGTATATACTCGGATGATAGAACCTAACGACAAGATACGACTAGACTAGTAACACCTATTGAACTGATCTTCGCACACCTGCCAAGGGTTGGCCGCGATATAATGACTGACTTTGCATACCTGCCTTAGGAAGGCCGCGAACTAAATTTACTAATCTTCGCACACCTGCCTGGGGGGGGGGGCGATACGAATAAACTTAGTCTAGAATACTTGGGAAAAACATCCCCTAATATCTTCGCATACCTGCCTGGGAGGCCGCGATGGAAACTGATACGATACATGACATAACGAACGAACATAATGCTACTCACACTATACTATAACTGAACTGTTAACTGTGAACTCGCTCAACTAGTTGTTGACTCTCTGCTGCATGCCTTGCAGGACCTTAGGTACTTATGGAGCTTGTACAGGGAGGAGCAGGTCGTTGTGGGCAATGGATCGTGAATGCTTATTAAACATTTATGTCATTACACACTTAATACTTATGTTTGGGTTTTTACATTAATGTTTCCGCTACACTTGATTATGTTGGTTTTGATAAACACCTTTCGTATTGATGGATAACTATTACTACTTATTTACATGTTCAATATGATTGGTGGCTTGATCCTGGTCATGTCACGCCTCCAAGCGGTGGTACTCCGCATGTGGATTTTGGGAGTGTGACATATTGTTCGTACTTTGGATTTCTCGACTTTGGTCAAAATGGACGTTCTGTTGAATGCCCATGTCAAGTCTGATTTCAAGCTTAAGTATGTAGGTGGGTTATACATGCTTATCATTTTTGAGAATCCAGAGGAGATGGTTAGGTTTAAAGAGGATAACTCGTTAGTTGTTCGCTGGTTCTCTTGGGTTGAGATTTGGAAAGGACAGCCGCTTCCTTTCGAAAGAATTGCTTGGTTAAAAATTATGGGTGTTCCTCTTCACTTGGCAGACATCGAGATCTTTGATACTGTTGGCAGATTGTTCGGGAAGGTGGTACATGCGTCTTCGATGTCGAGCGAGGCTAATGATCTAACCTATGATTTGGTTGGCGTCTTAGTCGGGGATGGAGAAAGAATCAGTAGTTCTGTCACGCTAAAATAGAACGAGAGGAAGTTTAAAGTTTGTGTCTTGGAAGAACAAGGGGAGTGGATCCCGGATAGTATCATGGAGAGTGAAGGTTTGGTTGATAGTGGTGAGAGGTATGAAGAGGAGGTAACGAAGCTGGGTAAGGATCTGTCGGATTCTCCTACACCTGTTTGTCGGCCGTCGGAGTTCTCGTCGGGTGCTGGAAGTCCGAAGGTCGTCACCGACCACACTGAAGAGGAAGTTGAAGAGGTAAACACGTACATGGGGGGGGATGGGTAAGTGTAAGGACTGCCAAAAATGTCCCTAAACGGCCCGTAAGTAAAAACCCGGACCCCTGAAACCCTAACATGCATGAAAAACCAAGAAAACAAGAAATTTGACCTTCAGGCGGGCCGCGTAAAGGTTAAACATGGCCTTACGTGGGCCGCGTCAACTTAAGATTTGACTTGATAAGCATCCGGGCCACATGTTGTCCATCTGGCACACCTACTCGTGACACCCCAACCCTACACGTAGACTAGGTGGCCACGCGGGCCGCGTAAAACCCATATTTCAGCTATAAATTGCTTGGGTCATGAGCAGTTCACTGGTTTCGAAAACTTTTCTCAAAAACCGAAGATACACTTCTCAAAACCATAATTTCCATTAGGGAAGTGCTGCCATGATATCGGGTATTAACTCGATCGCTGCTACGATTCAATGTCCGATCGATTGAAACTATCCGATGGATGTTTAACTGCCGCCCACATTAGGGCTATACTTTGTCATTCGCCGTGAATTCGATGGATGTTTAAGTATTGCACTTTGTCATTCGTTGTGAGGGTTTGTATCTCGTGAGTTATCATAAATGCTGTATTAGTTACTAACCTAGTTCGTGTGCATTGTTGTTTAAATTAGGTTATCAGGCTTATCCGATGGCTAAACTCTGCCCGTTTAAACTTGCAATGTGTAGGATCGTGAAACGACCCGAATGAGTCGATCGGAAGAGCTCTCGTATGTTTCAGAGGCGGAATACTAAGAAACACACTAGAAAACAGCTTGAATACACTTTAAACCTCTTTTCTATTGATATAACAGTGATTATAGTACAAAGAAATACCGGCAGCACCTCGGTATCAGTTTTCCGAACCGTTACAAATGACAACCGTTTGAGAACTATATATAGGAGATGCATGACCGTTTGAACATGCTCAAACGGTCAGCATAACATTCAAACGAGCAGTCTTCAAACGGACAACTTCTCTTCAAACGGCCAGCTATCCTCTCAAACGGCCAGCCTTCAAATCTCTTGATTTCTTGCCCAATCTGATCTGCAACGAACTCGAGACTCGACATAAGACGAAGACGACAGATGACTGCACCAACAGACTCCCCCTCAGATGTTGACGAGTCTTAAGTGCCGAGTCTTTATAATCTTCAGTCTTTATCAGTTCTCTGAGCTTCTCTTTCTCTCTGTCTTCAGACTCCCCTTCTCGATTTGCTGGTATTCCTTTGTTCTTCAGCAACATCTTCAGGATCGTTGTCTGGCTTTCCAAAATTTGATTTCCAAGATCGAAACTTGGCTTTCTTCAACAGATATTGTAACCTGGCTTTCTATCTTTAGATCCAAGATCGAAACCTGGCAATTCCTGCACATTCTTAACCCGGAAATAAATTTTCTAATTTTAACTACTTGCATCACTAACTCTCTCTCAAATCACACACACATGATGATTTTCCAAACTGATGAACCACTTGTTGATTTAAAAACTATATCTTAACAATTAGAAGCACTCCCCCTCACAATAGTGTCATCATGTTTAGCACTCGGAATTTTGATAATCAGCTTTCCAACATCAGTTTGTCGAAAATCTTATTGAATTTTTCAAAATTTATGCTAAAAAACACAAAATCTTTTTGGATTTTTCAATGTAAAGAAATAAAATGCAAACAATGAAATGTTTACAAACATATTTTTGTGAGTTCGTGTAAGAGGATCATATCAGTTTATGAGACATGTCACTAACACCGTTAAGCTTGATTGCATTTTCAGTTCAAAACAATTCACCTAGATTGTCAGTATATCGGTCCACTTAAATTTTCACACAAACTTCAACTGATCCGAGATACGATATTAATGTCTTAAGAACTTAAACTTATCCGTGTGTCCCACTACTTGAATATACTCCCGTATCCAGATCCCAATATTCAGTCTTACAGGTGAGTATACCACAGATGATATCTGTTCAGGGGTTAAATGCGAAACCGTGAGAGCTCGAGTCAGAACTTCCGTTTAGCAGAGAGATGACGGCTCGACTTTTGGTGTGTCCCCTTTAGAGGATCTTTTGATTACAACAGCAGCGACTATCAATTTTATTGTTTCATCAGCTTGCTGAGGGCGATGCTGTGTTTCAAGCATTTGCGGAAAGCATTATCCGGGGACTAGGTCAGTACTTCCATACAGCAGAAGTCCCGGGATAATACCCCAGATATCACTGAGCATAAAGACCTAGTATCTCAGAATAAGGGACCTTTCAAACAAGATTTCAGGG
Source organism: Helianthus annuus (assembly GCF_002127325.2). NCBI lineage: Eukaryota > Viridiplantae > Streptophyta > Magnoliopsida > Asterales > Asteraceae > Helianthus > Helianthus annuus. The sequence goes on from NC_035445.2 coordinate 11,030,587, forward strand.
GTTACGTATATATCCAAGTTTGTGTTAACCCACAGAACAAGCAAGTTTGAAATTTAGTTTATATCTCGTCACAATTTACTAAGTGTGTAAAAACCTACTGGCACATCCTCAGTGAGATTTTTTATCACATTTTATCTTTACATTTCTTTAGCATGTTGTGACAGCCTACTGATGTACTATCATTTCCTCTTTTCACAACGAAAACTCATTTTTGAATTTTATCATGTTTTTGGCTTTTTCAAATTTTCTAATGTTTTTGGATTTTATGAAATTTCCCTACTCCCCCTAAAATGCAAACACATTTCAAAGAAAATTTGAAAACTTCTAGACTCTTGACCCACTAGAAACATGAAAAGTAAAACAAACTATATAGAAACTCGACAACTAATATCGAATCACATCAAATCTTCATTCACTAGGCATAAACAATCTGAACTCCCCCTTTCAACAAACCATTTTCTCATTTAGATTTCAAAACACTTAAGTTTGTTTTAATCAAAATGATTTTTCCGGAAAATGAGTTTGTGTTTACTACTTTTAAGTTTACCACTTATAAAGCATGGGGATATGGTTCATCATTTTGTTTATCAATCTCATATGAATAGTAAATCAAGTACAACTTAATGTCCCTGATTTACCATTAGCAATTCAGAAATCTCTGCATCACTTGTAAACATAATCTCTTCAAAGTATAGCAAAAAAGTATCACTTGTAGGTTTTCCTGTAGGAATGAGACATCTACTGAAACCTCTTTACCACTTGTAAAATTAGTCAGAAAGATGGCGATTTCTGCTTCTCAATTACCAACCTGGAAGCTCCGGCGTAGTCCTTTCACCTGTAAAATTCAAACACTATTCAACATCTATCAAACAAACTTTTCAAACACTAGAATGATGCCGATTCCTGATCCACGATATAAACTTGGGATCTCCGGCGTAGTCCTTAGACTATCATGGGAAGCAGACTTCCATCCAAGTCTTCTCAGACTTGGTGGCTTTCAGCTCTTGAGTAGTAGGGTTGTATGTTGCCTTTTTAGTCGCGTAAAAATCTTTAACCCCCTTTGCTCTCCCACTTAACATTTTCCCAAATATCTTTTTAACATTCCCGTTGAATGTTTTCTCGACATCAAAATCTTTTTTTCTCATTGTAAAACTGATTTGAAATCTCAGTTTTTCCAACTTTCTTTTTAACTTCCTCAAACTTCAGTGATAGAAACTCTTCATCATTCACTGAAATTTTCTCCTCAACTTGTGGCTCTTCTGGCTTTGTGGAACCAGATTCATCGCCGACATTCACATCAACCTTCTTAGCAACCCACATTTGGTTGTCTTTTTCTTTCTTTTTGTAAAAATTCTTCTTCGAACACTCACCAACCTCATACGTTGAATTTTCAAAAACCTTAAATTTTTCTGTTGGTGGTTCAACAACAACAACTTTTTCTTTTAGTTTTTGAGAAACTCCCTGTTTTGTTTTTGCATTTGTCGAACAATTCCATGCAATGTGACCAGCTTCATTGCACTTGTAACAGGTTCGAGTCTCTCTTTGATAAAACACTTCAGTTCCATTCTTCTTTCTTTCAACAAGAAACTCTTGATTTGACTGTCTCCATAATGGTTTCTTCTGTTCATCTTCCGAGCTTCCACCTGACACAAATTCTGTTTTTGTTTTAGAATTTTTATCATTTTTATAATTTTCTGGTGGAAAAAAGCCTAATCCTTTCTTTTTGTAGCTACGATTTTGGTTAGGTTTCTTTTGAAAACCAGAACCAGAATTGTAACCCTTTTTCTTGTTTAGACGTTGTTGAACTCTTGAAGTGTACTTTTTAGGTTTTTCAGTAAGATTTAAATCTTTTATTTCAGAAATATTGATTTCTGTTATTTTGAAAACCTTTTTGATCATGTCAAAACGAACACTTCTTATTGGAAATTCTTTGTCATAGTATAATTTGTCCGAATCATTTAAAGTGTATGCAACTTCAAATGTTTCATCATCCAAATTTGCTTTCGATAACAAAAATTCTATACTGTAAGACCGTTTAACCGACGAATTTTGACTGTTGACTGACGAATTTGACTCTCCTGACTCAGATTTTGACTCAGACTCCTCATCAGTATCCAACACCTGATCGACCACCTTTTTAATTAACTCAGATTCATGATCGGTATCGGACGAGGTAAACGTGACATCAGTATTATCTGGTAAAACGTCAGTTGTGTCGGTTTTTAACTTTATATTGACTACTTTCTCAAGTTGCTCCTCGTTTGGTTTCCTAGGAGAATACCCATCCCAAATTGGAGGCGGACACTTGTTATAGCTAACAGTCGGTTTCTTACCACAGTCTTTCTTTTCCTTAAGCTTCTCATCCTGAAAAGCTTCCATACCTGCAACAGTTGGGTAAATACGATCAATGAGATAATCAGAACTAGAATAACTTTGCAGTAAACGTCTAATTCTCTCATTCTCAATTTTCTCGGTTTCCAACTCTTGCTTCCACTTAGCACTTTCTTCGATGTAGAAATTTATAGCTTTCTGCTTTGACATCATGACTGCATTCATCATCGTCAGTGCTTGTTCTCGTTCTGAGTTTGTCTTTTGGAGGCCAGTTACTATTTTGTTCAAGACATCGTATGATTCTTTCACGTAGTTGAGGTTGAACAATAACTGCTCCTTCTTTTTCTCGTACTCAGCTATAATGTCGTCCTTTGCTGCACAATCTTTGCAAGCTTCTAAACACTTCTCACAAGGCTTGACGACTTCAACAATCTTCTCAACTTTGATTGTTTTTACAACTTCAATCACCTTCTTAGCTTCAGTCACCTTTTCTTCTGCTTTATCAACTTCGGTAACCTTCTCAGCAACGCTTTCAACATTTTGAACATCAACATCAGACTTCTTTTGTTGATCTTTAGCAGCTCTTTTCTCCTTTAGTTTTTCCATGCGATCTGCAAAATAGAAATGAAAACTCTCAGGAGAAAGATGAGATTTAGCAACATTTATATGTTTTTCTTCCTCAACATCACTGCTACTATCAACTGGTGACTGATCAAACTGTACAGATTTTTCAGAATCAGCATCTGATACACCAGAATCAGACGGTGTTTTATCAAAAACAACTGCTTTTTCTGAAACAACCTCATTCTGTACACTCTCATCAGAACTTGATAAACTCTCATTTGAACCCTCTGAAATTTCTCCAGGTCTTTCTGAAAGTTCATCTGTACTTTCTGAATTTTCATCAGACGCAACAGACTTTTCATCCTCACTAGACACATTCACCCTAATAGATTTCATCCAGGTAGCAAACAAATCTAGCTCTCGAACAATCTTAGCAATGAATGCTTTGAACTCTCCTTTTTCATCAACAAACATATCCCAACTAAAACCTTCAGGTAGTTTCTCATCATCTTGATTGATTATGCGTGTTGCTTTGCCATCAGATGATATGTAATCACTCCAGCTGAAATCTACCAAACATGCTCTCTTGGGATCTTCAATCTTTCTTCCATGAGCTGTCTGTGGTTCTTGAGATTGACCAACTTGCTGATAGATAGCTTTACGGTAGTAGTCATCTTTTCCGAATGGATTCTGTGCTCCACTAGCTTCTCTACCTTTACACTCCCGTTTGAAATGGCCTTTCTCCCTGCATCGAAAACAAGTAACTTTAGATTTATCAAAACCTAAAGTAGATACATGAACATCAAGAAAGTCATTTCTCCCGGTGATGGTTTTGAACTTCTCAGCACGTCGAAGAACGCTTGCAAGACACCATTTGATATCCATGAGTTCCATCTCTTCGGCGTCTATCTGATCGTAATCCTCTTTGGTGAGCATAGGATTTTCGATCCGACCAACAACCAGACCCTTATAGGATAACAGAACAGAACCCAGAAGTGCCATGTGGTCTTTCGCAGTGTCTTCAGAGAAGCTTTGACCTTCTGGAAGGTTGAGAGCTATGTTGCATTGAATCACATATCCATTTCGAGTCTTTGTTCCCTGAGACTGAAAACTTGTCTTTGAATCTGTGGGATTGACACTCGGAAATGATGAGAACCCACTACTGCTGTTGTTCGAACCCTGATCAGCTTTTTCAGATGAATCCCCAGCACTGAACGCAGTTTGTATTTTCGGACTTTTCTCAGCTTCAGGAGCTGGAATACTACCTTTGTAGTACATTTTCACATCCTGTTGACCACTCGGACTGTTCATCCTAGCGATCTTCTGCTGTTCCAGATTCTGACTCTCAATCTTTTCGATAAACTGCCCAATTGTTAATCCTTCATAAACACCGGTATTTTTCAGAATCATCAAATACGTTCCCCATTCTTTCTGTGGTAACGCATCAGCCAGCTTGTCTACCCACTCATCTCTGTCCTTCTTAATACTAAGCATTGACATGGATCGTACTAAATGACAGTATCGTTCAATAAGCTGCTTTGTATCTTCTCCGGGTAAACTACTAAAAAGATCAAATTCTTTCTTTTGTAAAGCTTTCTTGCTCTTGATCATGTTTTCACTGCCTTCAAACTTAATACGAAGAGCATCCCAAATAGACTTTAAAGTTTTATCATGCTGAAGTAGTATGAAGATGTCTTCTTTGATGGCTTGTTGAAGCAAACTGATCATCATCTTTTCTGCTCTGTACATAACACGTTCTTGATCCGTGAATTCTGATAATTCCTTTTCAACATGCATATCAGTACACGGTAACACATATTTCTTAAGTATGCACTCCCACGATCTTAGATGGTTGGCTTGAACCCAGTTTTCAAAGCGATCTTTCCATCCATGATATTCTTCAATACTCATCAATTTAGGTGGTTTTTGGGTAGTTCCTGTCTCGTTATCTAAATTCATTGCTTGAACAACTGCGGCTGGACTCGACGGTGTTGCAAATGCGTTGTAGAACTCGGTACTCATATTTCACAAACTAAACAGTTCAAACGGTAGTGTTTCAAACGGTGGACTTTTCAAACGGAACAGATTCAAACGATTAGTGAACTTTTCAAACGACAGGACACTTTTCAAACGGACTGTTGTGATTTCAAACGACAGGATCCGGTTCAAACGATCAGTTCAAACGGTTGGACGATTTCAAACGATAGAATCTGGTTTCAAACGATGGGACCTGTTTTTCAAACGGACCACATGTTTTCAAACGATAGGTTCAAACGGTAAAGTATTGTTCAAACGGACGAATCCAATTTCAAACGATGGGATGGCAGTTTCAAACGAGGCAGACCTATGACATCAGCAATTCATCGAACATTTTCAAACGGACATCCAATTTTTATCAGTTTTACTTCGATTTTCAATCTGAAACTTTCAAGGCTTTGTCAATTATCAATTCCGAACACAGTATGAAATTTTTAGCTGATTTTGTCCTTGAAAAGTATCGGTTTAGAATAGAAGGTGTAGAAAATCAGATTTCTAAGCTGAATATGGCAAGAACTCCTCGTCCTGAGCTCTGATACCAATTGTAGGATCGTGAAATGACCCGAATGAGTCGATCAGAAGAGCTCTCGTATGTTTCAGAGGCGGAATACTAAGAAACACACTAGAAAACAGCTTGAATACACTTTAAACCTCTTTTCTATTGATATAACAGTGATTATAGTACAAAGAAATACCGGCAGCACCTCGGTATCAGTTTTCCGAACCGTTACAAATGACAACCGTTTGAGAACTATATATAGGTGATGCATGACCGTTTGAACATGCTCAAACAGTCAGCATAACATTCAAACGAGCAGTCTTCAAACGGACAGCTTCTCTTCAAACGGCCAGCTATCCTCTCAAACGGCCAGCCTTCAAATCTCTTGATTTCTTGCCCAATCTGATCTGCAACGAACTCGAGACTCGACATAAGACGAAGATGACAGATGACTGCACCAACACAATGTGAGTCATTCTCTTTTATCAAAAGTATTTTACAATACCTCAAATTATTTTCAAAGTTATAATTACAAGGATTAAGTCGTGGTCATCTTGAATCACTGGCAAGTGGGGTATTGTGCACATTACTAATTTCTCACGGTTAGGCTAATAAATCCTAACAGTGATAATCATCACTACTTGGGTGAAAGGACCCAATAGTGGTATGACCATCGTCACCAGGGTGTGACATGGCGCCAGATAAAATAAGATAGAAGCCATTGTAATCGCTCTTATGCTGTATTTAATAGCTATGTGTCATTTTATTAAATTTGAATGATTCACCAGTATTTCCCCGCTGACAAAAATATTTTTTAAAACATGTTTCAGGCGACCTCATGTGAATCAAAGAAAAGTGCTACGGAGCACTCATAAAGCTTGAAGTGGTGGCTTAGTTAAATAAATAAACATGTTTTTTAAACCAGGGAATTTCCTCGTGAAATTCCTCTATTGTAAATTACGGGGTTCATCCCAAATTATGAAATAAAATAATCAGGCATTTTCGAAGTTTAAAGATCCTGGTAAAACTTCCGCTGTCAAATCAGATAATAAATACCACGGGTTTTCTGTCCCGCGGCTCCTGGACCGGGTCAAACCGGGCGCGGGGGTCGTGACAGTAATAATGAACCGGTGTAAGTTTCCAAGATTAATGGGGGGGGGGGTCTTTCGATAATTTAGAGGAGGGGGAGATTTAAAATATTTTTAATATTAGCAGCTTTGAGAATGGAGGTAAAATGAATGGTGGGCCTAATGTATAGGCTAAAGCCCACAATAAACTGTAAAAGAGGTTGCCTAAGGCCCATGCTCATGTTTTTGTTAGTAAATCAAGGAAGCCGACTAGTAAAAAGAGGAGAAGGATTGAGGATCCACTTGATTCTTTTGATATCTTAGGTAACGTTGGTCAGTCTTTGGGGAAAGACAACCTGGGAAGTAGTTCGGAAGACGAGGCTTTCTCGTTAGATCTTAACGTCAGGGCTGATGGCGATTTGGGGTCTTCTCCGAATAAGGGGGTATCCTCAGCTAACGAATCGATGCAAGAAGAGATCGAGACGGATCCGGATGTCAGGGGAGAAGAGGTTCAACCATTTGAGGAATGGGTGCTTCGCGAAGCGGATTGCACGCTTAATCTGGGAAAGAAAATTGGAGTTGAGCTAGAAAATCATCAACACTTGGTGAAGAAGATAATCAGGGAAGAAGGCATCCAGTTGGGTACGTCATGAATTTCCTTTCGATTAATATTCGTGGGTTGGGGTCTGATTTTAAATCAGCGTGGATCAAAGGTTTAAAACTTGAACATAAGATTAGCTTTATGGCGATTCAAGAAATTTAAATTGGGGATTTCAGTTTGGATGCGGCTTCCAAATTTGGTGTGACAACCCGAGTTTTCAAGGTTTCTACTGAACTTAATACTGAATCACTAAGTGTTGTTTTTGTATCTATATATGGTGTGCATTACATTTTGTGATATGTCTTGTGTGTATAATGTGTTAGCATAATTAATAAAATATATGAATGTTGGCCGAAAACACCCCACCAACGAAAATACCAACTAACGAAAACACTTTGGTGTTTTCGTCCACCACATGTTCAACGAAATCAGGAGTGGGCTTTGGCCCAGTAGCGAGTTGTGTTAAAAGTCTTATTTTTCCCCACTGTTGCGAGTAGTTTTATCACCAAACCCTAGAGTTCTTCCCTGTGTGCGACGGCAGTGGACACAAACCCCCTAGAGGCAACATCATCTATGTCGATAGAGTCACTCGGTTAGTGGATCTGAAATTATATCGTTTCTTGTTTTGCTCGTTTATGTTATACATGGACTTGATTAACAATAGAATGCGATTATGTGATGATTAGCAAATGACCTAGGGTTGTAGGTACATAGACTGATTGTGATCCACATGTACAAATTGATTGCTGCTGTGATTGGTTTAATAACGAAGTAGAATACGTTTTGCTTTGATTTGAACTGTATGGTGATTACATGATGATAACCTAGACTAGGGTGTATGTTAATAAATTGCATGTCATCTAGGATAGGCTTGATGTTTTCTGAATGCCTTGGGGCTGCCTACATGTGAATTGTCAGAATGACTTATGTTGTGTATGCACATGCAATCCATTATATTGCATCCATTATATGGATTATAAATAATTGTAATATATTAATGTTTGGGGAGTCAAGAACATAAAGGTTACTAAGTACTGTTGCTGAATTGAGTTTCTTGTGGGATGAATGATCATTAAAATCTGCCAATATTGAACAATGATCGCATGATTTTATTAATGTTTGCATGTGATTGAACAGTATGAAATTTAGAATAACCACATAATAATCTAATTCATGATCGTATGAATGAACTAAATTGGAAATAGGTTATGTCCATGATAGTTGGGCCGCATAGGATTAATGGGCTTAGCTGGATCAGATTGCACGTAGACTAGTGGAACGTGTGATTGTTATGTCTAAATGATGTTTTAATGATTAAAACACATTGGTGTTGATTAATATGTATGCTGATCTAAATTGCAACTGTTAGATGATTTCGGAGATTCGGAGTTGTTGCGTAACTGTTGTGATGCAGGGAACCAGACGAAAACACTTAGTGTTTTCGCCATTCAACAACTCGACGAAAACCCTTGGATTTCGTGGCCTTGGGTTTTCGTCCAAAAGTGATTTCGTCACATATGAGTTTGTGTGTATTCTGGCACAGTAACCAGTTAGTTTATTAATCCTGTTAAGTATGTTGTTTTCGCTTAGTCTGTTAACTTTGTTATGTATGTTAACTGCATACGTGATAAATGATGCTATTAAGTTTATTAACCGTTGTTAAGTCCATATTTCTGTTCAGTCTATTAACTGAGTTAAGTTATTAACTCTATTAACTTGATTAACTCGGTTAAGTTAAATGTGTAATTTTGTTAAGCATGTATATCTCTGGTAAGATGTTAAATTGATAACTTTAATTGTTGGATGTCTCAGTTAGTTAACTAGCACAGTCAGTGATTATCTCTGTTATGAACATAAATTCAGTTAGGTTTGTTAACCTTGTTAAGTAGGTTAATGAGTAACCAAGTTATAGCAACTGTGAAAGACAATTATGTGAAGCATGAATGATATGAATGCGACTATCTGTTTACGTGTTACTTGATGTTAACTATCCCGTGCACTTAGAGATTTCTGTTTCATGCGAAACATTACAAGCGTGAACTGATTGAGTATACGTGCACTATAGGGCTTGACTGATTTATTGTGAGCACTCAACTTAGCATACCGAGCAAACCAAGGTGAGTTCACACAGCCAAGGCATGGGGTTCCCGGGTGGGAATGGGATTGGATGACTTATTGTATATACTCAGATGATAGAACCTAACGACAAGATACGGCTAGACTAGTAACACTTATTGAACTGATCTTCGCACACCTGCCAAGGGTTGGCCGCGATATTATGACTGACTTCGCACACCTGCCTTAGGAAGGCCGCGAACTAAATTTACTAATCTTCGCACACCTGCCTGGGAGGCCGCGATACAAATAAACCTAGTCTAGAATACTTGGGAAAGACATCCCCTAATCTTCGCATACCTGCCTGGGAGGCCGCGATGGAAACTAATACAGTACATGACATAACGAACGAACATACTACTCACACTATACTATTACTGAACTATAAACTATGAACTCGCTCAACTAGTTGTTGACTCTCTATTACATGCCTTGTAGGCTTATAGGTGCATATCCAGGGAACTTGCTGTCTGGGAAGCTGGAGTGGTCATGGGTCGAGACACATGGAAACGCAACACAAGAATTAAGAACTTACATGTGGTTTTATAAACACTCATTGAGTTAAATATGCTTCCGCTGTAAACTGTGAAATATTGTAATATTATAACACTTGTGTTTATAAATGAAAGTACTGTTCACCTATGCTTATGAGTTCAGTGTGATTGATGGTTAAGATCCTGGTCAGTCACGCCTCCAAGCGGTGGTACTCCGCATGTGGATTTTGGGGGTGTGACATTTGGGGCAATAACTGTTTAGAGATGGATTTTGTGGGAGCGATGGGTAGGTCGGGGGGATTGGTTAGCATTTGGGATCCTAATTTGTTCCGAGTCCAGGGGGTTTCTAAGAATAGATATTTCCTTCATATTTTTGGTCATTTGGGGGGTTCCAACCAGTTTATCAACACAATCAACGTCTACGCTCCTCAGCGGGTGTCAGGAAAAAAAGGTTTATGGGAGGCTTTATCGGGTGTGGTCAGCGCGGGGAACGGATTGTGGGTGTTGTTGGGAGATTTTAATGCGGTTAGAAACCAGGAGGAGAGAAAAAATTCGAGCTTTAATAGTGTTTGTGCCAGATATTTTAATGAGTTTATTGACTGGTGCGATTTTTTTGAATATGGCATGAAAGGTAGGAGCTTTACCTTCCTGGCCTCTAATTCAAACAAACTTAGCAAGATTGATAGGATGTTGGTTTGAATTTTTTTTTTCAACAAATGGCCTAATGCTTGTTTGAGAGCTCTTCCGAGATTACATTCGGATCATAGTCCGGTTATTCTGGTGACCAGCAGTGAAAATTTTGGGTTTAAATCATTTAGGTTCTTTAACTCTTGGATCGAGAAGGATGGTCTAGAAGAGGTGGTGGAAAACGCGGTCAATTCTTTTGATGTTATTGAAGCCCATCCTGATGTTAGAATTGGATGCTTTGGACATGTTGTGTGTAGAAAGGGATTTAAGCGAAGAGGAATTATGGATTAAGGAGGAATGTTTTAATAATATTAGGGAACAGGAGAGGTGGGCGCTTATGGATTTAAAGCGAAAGTCTCGTTGCAAGTGGGCGTTAGAAGGTGACGAAAACTATAGCTTTTTCCACAGACTTTGCAATAATAGGAAAAAGAAAAATGGTATTCCAAGGCTCATGATTGGTGGTTCGTGGGTTTCGAAACCGAAGTTGGTTAAGAAAGAGATTTTGGGGTTTTTTAGGAACCACTTTACGAAGTTTGTGAGTAACAGACCTGGTCTGCTTTGCCACAACATCAAGCGGCTTTCGGATGTGGAAGCTATGGGTATTTCGGGCGTTTTCACTGGTAAAGAGACTAAGGACGCAGTTTTCGAGTGCGGGTTGGATAAAGCTCCTGGTCCGGACGGTTTTAACTTTAAATTCCTGAAGCACTTTTGGAAATTTTTTTGAAGATGACTTTAGAGATATTATGGCGTCCTTTTATGAATCTGGCTCCATTGATAGGTGCTGCAGTTCTTCTTTTATCTCTCTTGTCCCTAAAATTGTCGACCCAGTTGGTTTGAGAGACTATCGGCGGATTAACTTAATTGGGCTTGTTAGTAAAGTTATTTCTAAGATCTTACCCAATCGGTTAAAGGGAGTTATCGGGGGTACTGTATCGGAGTCCCAGTCTGCTTTTGTTAGAGATAGATGCGTTTTAGACAACCCTTTGATTTCGAGCGAGGTGTGGTCGTGGCTTAAAAAAGCGGGTAGGAAGGCGTTTATTTTTAAAATTGATTTCGAGAAGGCTTTTGACAATGTTAACTGGAGCTTTCTTATAGAGGTAATGAGGCAAATGGGTTTCGCTGCCTTGTGGTTTAAATGGGTGAAAGGGGTCCTTAGTTCGGCTCGTTCCTCTGTGTTGGTAAATGGATCTCCTACGTTCGAGTTTCAGTGTCAGAAAGGTATTAGGCAAGGTGACCCTTTATCTCCTTTCCTTTTCCTTATTGTCATGGAAGCGCTCTCTTGTTTGATTGCTAAGGCTTGTACGTCGGGGTGTTTTAAAGGAATTGTTTTGCCTAATGGGGGCCCTTTAGTCTCTCACTTATTTTATGCCGATGATGCGTTGATTATGGGAGAATGGGAGGAGGTTAATTTCAAAGCGGTCACGAGGATCCTTCGGGTCTTTTTTGCGTGTTCGGGCCTTAAAATAAATTTTATCAAGTCTAATCTTTATGGCGTGGGAACCGAAGATGGGGAAGTTGTTCAAATGGGGTCGATAGTGGGGTGTAAAAGAGGTTCTACCCCGTTTACGTATTTGGGAATCCCGTTGGGAGCTAATATGAATAGGGTGAAGAATTGGGACCCTATTGTCGGGATCTTCAAAAATCGGTTGGCATCGTGGAAAGCTAACTCTTTATCCATCACCGGTCGGGTAGTTCTTATTAAAGCAGTTTTAGAGAGTCTCCCAATCTATTATTTTTTCAATTTTTAAGGCGCCATTTAAAGTGGTAGATAAATTAGAATTTCTTATGAAAAACTTCCTTTGGGGTGGTTCGGAAGTGGTTAGAAAAACTCATTGGGTGGCGTGGGAGAAGGTCTCGTGTCCCAAAAAAGATGGAGGGCTCGGTTTCTGTAAGCTCAAGCTAGTTAACCAGGCGCTCTTGGCTAAATGGGTGTGGTGGTTTAAAGTGGAAGATAATAGTTTGTGGAAAAGAGTAATTATGGCTTGTCATGGTAGGAAAAGAAGGTGGTCGTTCTTGCCATCTAATCCGTCGGTTCCTGGAGTATGGAATAATACTAGGAAGATGGAGGAAAAGCTGCTTGTGAATGGAAAGAGAATTCACAGTTTAGTTAAAGGGGTGGTGGGAAATGTTAACAATATTAGATTCTGGTTAGACGTTTGGTATGGAGATTCGGCTCTTATGTTTAAATGGCCTTGCCTCTTTGCCCTTAAAAATTCAAATCTTGTTGGGTGAGTGACCGTTTGGAGGTTTCGGGAGATAATTTGCGTTTCCAATTCAGTTGGTTAAGGGAGCCGACATCAGTTATGAAGTGCAGGAGCTGGATGATTTCTTGTCTTCATTCGACGGTGTGAAGCTTACGGCTTGAAGTGATAAATGGGTTTGGTCTCCGGAGGCTTCGGGGGTGTTCTCGTCGAGGTCTTTCAAGGCGTTAGTGATGGAGGACAGTGTCGAGGAGGTTCCTTTTTCCGTCAAGGGTTGTGGATGGGTGCCAGCCAAGTGCAGGATTTTTATGTGGAGAACTGCTCTAGATCGGATCCCGACTAGGCAAGTGTTAGAAAGAAAGAATATTCAGGCTGAGTTGTCGTCTTGTGCTCTTTGCGGGGATGGAAGTGATAAATGGGGGGTGTTCTCGTCGAGGTCTTTCAAGGCGTTAGTGATGGAGGATAGTGTCGAGGAGGTTCCTTTTTCCGTCAAGGGTTGTGGATGGGTGCCAGCCAAGTGCAGGATTTTTATGTGGAGAACTGCTCTAGATCGGATCCCGACTAGGCAAGTGTTAGAAAGAAAGAACATTCAAGCTGAGTTGTCGTCTTGTGCTCTTTGCGGGGATGGAGTGGAAACTGTGGACCACCTTTTTACGGCTTGTGACGTTGCTATGTGGGTTTGGAATCGTTTTTGTGGGTGGGTGAACCTCCCTTCGTTCTTTGCATTCTCGTTCTCAGACGTTCTAAATTTTCACAAAAAGGTTGGCCGGAACAATAAAGATAAAGAGTTAATTCGTGGTTTGGTTATAGTGGTGTGTTGGGCGATATGGAAAGCTAGGAACGAGAAGATATTTGCCAATGGTAGAGTAGATAGGGTAGACATTTTTGGTGAAGTGAGATCCTACGGGTTCTTTTGGCTTAAAAATAGATCGAAGTTTAAGGATATAATGTAGAGAGAATGGTGTAACAATCCGTTGTATATGTTGTAATTGGTTGGTGGTGCGGTTCTGTGGTTTTTGTCAGGCCGGCTGTTTTTAATAAAGTTCTCTTTTAAAATAATAATAATAATAATAATACCCTTTTGTTAAATGTATATATTAATGAGTTGACCCTAACCTACACATATTGTAACTTGCAAATGAAATTATATAAATATAAACATTTCGTTAAATTCATAGTTAACTATATCATTAAATTACTATTATGCTTATGATGACTCATGACTTCAATAACTATCTCATTAGACCTATTTTTCTATCAATCTCTCAAGTAATATTTGTAAATATACTTAATAAGATGGCTCTCTCAGTTTTCTTATCAACCTCAAGTATGAAATCGAGGATGGAACTTATTTCAAGCTAGTACATCAATTCGATGGTCAAAATTGTAACACCCTAATTCTCCAAAGCCAAAGCTGGTACATCATTTGGATAGTCAAAATTGTAACACTCTAGTTCTCGTATAATAATAATTCTTAATACTATATATATATATTGTTGACGGATGAACATGAATAGTAACTTTATTTTCATAATAATCTATAGCTTTTTAAATATTTTATTATTAAATATTTTAATAGTTTTTAAATATTTTATTTTACTGTTACTAAAATCATATTCTCTCTCTCTTTTATTTTTTACTTTTATTAATTCTTTTTTTCTATTATTTTCTATCATATTTTATTTATCAATAAATTTGATATTTTTTTAATAACTTACGTTAGTTAATTTATTTCAAAAAACTGAATTATGTAGTTGTGTTTAATTTTATTTTCTCGACATTCCCGTATAAGTTTGTTAAAAATGAAGTTGTATTAAAAATAAGAGTAAATTGCAATTTTACCCCCTGGGGTTTAACCCAATTGGCACTCTGACCCCCTCCATGGAAATAATTGCAATTTACCCCACCCCCCCCCCCCCCCCCGACATCAAATAAGTTAACAGATCTGTTAACTGGAATGTGAAATGACTATCCTACCCTTTAATATTACCCCCCCAACGTTGTTGTTATGTCGCATAATTATCCCCCACTGTTAAATGACTAAATTGTCCTTTCTTCTTACCCCTTATACTTTGTTGTAAGAAATAATATTACCCCCTGCAGTAACCAAAACCCTTCCCGCCAAAAAAGTTTGACCAGCCAAAGTCAACTACACATGTCTGCACATGGTGATTAACACGAAATTGTTGTAATGTATGTAGGATCGTGATCTGACCCGAATGAGTCGTTCAGAGGTGTTCTTCTCTGTTTCAAGTGCGGAATAACAAGAAACAAAGGTAGAAACAGCTTATTCTTCACTAATAACACTGATTGTATTGATTAGAACTCAAATACAAGAAGTCTTCACACCGGCAGCACCTCGGTATGGAATCGTACAACTGATTCACTGATTTCGTTCATGACACATATATATAGTGTCTGAGATTTCGCTCCAAGGGACATGACCACATAAGCGAAACTCTAGCATGACCAAATAAGCGAAATCACTTGCTCTCTAAAATCTAACATCCTCCTATTTTCTTGTAAAACGTGCCCTAATCTATACAATTCAATGTAAGACTCGATCCAAGACGAATTCGACAGTTGTAGTGCACCAACAGACTCCCCCTCAGATGTTGACGAGTCGACTATCGAGTCATGACAATGTTGTGTCTTCACTTCTTCAATCTTGATCAGTCTCTGGGCTTTTCTCTCTCTCTATCTTCATCAACAGACTCCTCTTTAACCATATTTGCTTGAATATCTTCAGACTCCCCCTCTCGATTTGCTGGCATTTCTTTGTTCTTCAGCAATATCTGCTTCAGGATCATTGTCTGGCTTTCGCAGGTTCAAGATTGATGCCTGGTTTAACTTTCACCACAGAATCTGAAACCTGGCACTAGCTCTGTTCATAGCGTTTAACTTCCAGAATCGAAACTTGGCTCTCCTCAATCAGAGTCCTCAGGTAATGTAACCTTGCTCTTTATCTTTAGGTCCAAGATCGAAACCTGGCTATTCATGCACATTCTTAACCCAGAAGTAAGATTTTAACAATTTAAGTATAAACATATGTACCAATACTCTGAAATAATCAGATGACTCCCTCTCACAAACATATGCACCAACAATCACTCTCTCTCAAATCACACACACATGATGAACCACTTGTTGATTTAAAAACATATTTTGACAATCAAGACACACTCCCCCTCACAACAATGTCATCATGTTTAGCACACGGAATTTTGAAAATCTGCTTTCCAATATCAATTGTCGAAAATCTTTTTGACTTTTTCAAAAATTTTATGCTAAAACACACACAAAATCTTTTTGGATATACTCCCGTATCCAGATCCCAATATTCAGTCTTACAGGTGAGTATACCACATATGATATCTGTATAGGGGTTAAATGCGAGGGCCGTGAGAGCTCAGGTCGATACTTCCGTATATGCAAAGAGATGACGGCTTCGACTTTTCGGTGTGTCCCTTTAGAGGATCTTTTTATTTCAACAGCAGTGACTATCAATTTTATTATTTCATCAGCTTGCTGAGGGCGATGCTATGTTTCAAGCTTTTGCAGAAAGCATTATCCGGGGACTAGGTCAGTATTTCCATACAGCAGAAGTCCCGGGATAATACCCCAGATATCACTGAGCATAAAGACTTAGTATCTCATAATAAGGGACCTTTCAAACAAGATTTCAGGGGTTACCTATATATCCAAGATGTTGTTAACCCACAGAATAAGCAAGTTTGATTTTAGGTTTAAATCTCGTCACAATTTACTAAGTGTGTAAAAACCTACTGACACATCTGCAATAAGATTGTTTATCACATTTTATCTTTACATTTCTTTAGCATGTTGTGACAGTCTACTGATGTACTATCATTTCCTCTTTTCTTAACAAAACTCATTTTTGATTTTATCATGTTTTTGGCTTTTTCAAATTTTCTAATGTTTTTGGATTTTCTGAAAATTTTCTACTCCCCCTAAAATGCAAACACATTAAGGAAATTTGAAAACAAGACTAGACTCTTGACCCACTTGAAACAAGAAATGTAAAACAAACTGTACAAAACTTGACAACTGACATCGAATCACATCAAATCGCCATTCACTAGGCATAAACAATCAGAACTCTCCCTATCACAAACCATTTTCTCATTTAGATTTCAAAACACTTAACTTTGTTTCAATCAAAATGATTTTTCTGGAAAATGAGTTTGTTTTTACCACTTGTAAGTTTACCACTTGTTAAGCACGGGGATATGGTTCATCATCTTGTCTATTTTTATCATGTGTAGTAAATCAAGTACAACTTAATGTCCCTGATTTACCATTTGCAGTGCAGAAACCTCTGTACCACTTGTAAGTATATCCAAAACAATACCACTTGTAAAAATACACAATACCACTTGTAGGTACAACCAAGCCATACCAGTTGTAGGAATGTTACGTCTACATCACCATTTTACCAATCAGGATGCCGATTCCTGCTTCGCACTTACCAACATGGAAGCTCCGGCGTAGTCCTTGATCTGCAAAATTTCAACAAATTTTCAATCTAGGTTGAAGGACTATTTCATAAACACACTTTTACAAGAATGATGCCGATTCCTGATCCACGATATAAACTTGGGATCTCCGGCATAGTCCTAAGACTATCAAGGGAAACAGACTTCCATCCAAGTATTCTCAGACTTGATGGCTTTCAATTCTTGCACAGTAGGGTTGTAAGTTGCCTTTTTAGTAGCATAAAAATCTTTAACCCCCTTCGCTTTCCCATTCAACATTTTTCCAAAAATCTTTTTAACACTCCCGTAAAATGTTTTCTCGACATCAAATTCATTTTTCTCTTTGTAAAACTGATTCGAGATTTCAATTTTACCAACTTTGCTTTTAATCTCTTCAAATTTCAGTGATGGAAACTCATCATCATTTACTGAAATTTTCATCTCAATCTGTGGCTCTTCTGGCTTTGTGGAATCAGATTCATCGCCGACTTTCTCACTAACCTTTTTAACAACCCACACTTGGCTGTTCTCAGCTTTCTATTTGAAAACACTCTTTTTAGAACACTCACTAACCTCATAAGTTGAGTTTTCAAAAACTTTAAGTTTTTCGGTTGGTGGTTCAACATCAACAACCTTTTCTTTCAATTTCTTAGAAACTCCGTGTTTTCTTTTAGCATTTTTCTGACAATTCCATGCAATATGGCCAGCTTCATTGCATTTATAACAGGTACGAGTCTCTCTTGAATAGATCTTTTCAGTTCCATTCTTCTTCCTCTCAGCAAGAAACTCTTGGTTTGACTGTCTCCAAAACGGTTTCTTCTGTTCATCTTCAGAACTTCCACCTGAAACAAATTCTGTTTTTGTTTTAGAATTTTTCTCATTTTTATAATTTTCTGGTGCAATATAACCAAGACCTTTCTTTTTGAGTTTACCATTTTGGTTTGGTTTCTTTTGAAAACCAGAACGAGAATCGAAACCTTTTTTCTTATTTAAACGTTGTTGAACTCTTGAAGTGTAAGATTTAAATCTTTTATTTCAGAAATATTAATTTCTGTCATTTTGAAAACCTTTTTGATCAATTCAAAACAAACACTTCTTATTGGAAACTCTTTGTCAGAGTATAATTTGTCAGAATCATTTAAAGTGTATGCGATTTCAAATGTTTCATCATCCAAATTTGCTTTTGATAACAAAGATTCTTTACTATAAGACCGTTTGACCGACGACTTTGAACTGTTGACTGACGAATTTGACCCTCCAGACTCAGACTTTGACTCATCCTCATCAGTGTCCAACACCTGATCGACCACCATTTTGATTAACTCAGACTCATGATCAGTGTCAGAAAAGGTAAACATGACGTCAATGTTTTCTGGTAATTCATCAGTTGTGTCGATTTTAAGCTTTATATTGACTGCTTTTTCAAGTTGTTCCTCGTTCGGTTTCCTAGGCAAATACCCTTCCCAAATCGGAGGCGGACACTTGTTATATTTAACAGTGGTTCACTGTCTTTCTTCTTTGGCTTGTCCTCTTGAAAAGCTTCCATACCTGCAACAGTTGGGTAAATACGATCAATAAGATAATCAGAACTAGAATAACTCTGCAATAAGCGTCTGATTCTCTCATTTTCAATCTTCTCTGTCTCCAACTCTTGCTTCCACTTAGCACTCTCTTCGATGTAGAAGTTGATAGCTTTCTGCTTTGACATCATTACAGCATTCATCATCGTTATTGCTTGTTCTCTTTCTGAATTTGTCTTTTGGAGACCAGTTACTGTTTTGTTCAAGACATCATAAGATTCTTTCACATAGTTGAGATTGAACAGCAACTGCTCCTTCTTCTTCTCATATTCAGCAATTATCTCATTCTTTACTGCACATTCCTTGCATGCTTCCAAACACTTCGTGCAAGGCTTGACAACTTCAACAATCTTCTCAACTTCGATTGTTTTCACCACTTCAACCACCTTTTCTGTCTCTATCACCTTCTCAGCTTCAGACATCTTTTCTTCATTCACCTGCTCAGTCTTATCATTCTCCTCAGCAACACTTTCAATCTTAATTTCCACTTGCTCTTTTGCAGCTCTTTTTGCCTTCAACTTTTCCATGCGATCTACAAAATAAAAATGAAAACTTTCAGGAGAAAGATGAGTTTTCGCAACATTAATGTGTTTTTCTTCCTCGTCATCACTGCTGCTGTCTGGAGGTGATGGATCAAACTGTGCAGATTTTTCAGAATCAACATCTGATAGACCAGAATCTGATGGTGTTTGATCAAAAACAACTTCCTTTTCTGAACTAACATCATTTTGTACACTCTCATCAGAACTCTGTACACTTTCATCAGCACTTTCTGAGCTTTCATCAGATGCAACAAACTTCACAGTTTCACCGATAGATTTCATCCATGTAGTGAATATGTCTGGTTCTCTCACAATCTTAGCGATGAAAGCTTTGAAATCATCCTTTTCATCAACAAACATATCCCAGCTGAAGCCTTCAGGTAGTCTTTCATCATCTTGATCGACTAAACATGCTTTGCTTTTAGGTGATATGTAGTTGCTCTAGTTAAAGTCTACCAAACACGCTCGCTTTGAATCCTCAATCTTCCTACCATGAGCCGTCTGTGAATCTTGTTGTTGACCAACCTGTTGATAAATCGCTTTCCGGTAGTAGTCGTCTTTTCTGAACAGATTCTGAGCACCACTAGCTTCCCTGCCCTTGCACTCTCGTTTGAAATGGCCTTTCTCCCTGCATCGAAAACAAGTAACTTTAGATTTATCAAAACCTAATGTAGATACATGAGCGTCGAGAAAGTCATTTCTCCCGGTTATTGTCTTGAAATTTTCAGCACGCCTAAGAACACTTGCTAGACATCATTTGATATCCATCAATTCCATCTCTTCGGCGTCTATTTGATCGTAATCCTCCTTTGTAAGCATAGGATTTCCGATCCTCCTAGCAACAAGACCTTCATATGATAGTAACACAGAACCAAGTAAAGCTATGTGGTCTTTAGCAGTTTCCTCAGAAAAACTTTGACCCTCTCGAAGATTTAGAGCGATGTTACACTGAATCACAAAACCATTTCCTGTCTTTGTGCTCTGAGAATGAAAACTCGTGTTTGACTCTTTCGGATTGACACTAGGAAATGATGAGAATCCACTGCTGCTGCTGTTTGAACCTTGATCAGCCTTTTCTGTTGAATCCCCAGAACTAAATGCAGTTTGGATTTTCGGACTTCTCTCAGCTTCTGGAACCGGAACACTACCTTTGTAATACATTTTTACGTCCTGTTGACCACTTGGGCTGTTTATCCTAGCGATCTTCTGTTGTTGCAGATCCTGACTTTCAATCTTTTCGATAAGCTGAGAGATTGTTAGCCCATCATAAACACCCGTGTTCTTCAGAATCATCAAGTACGTTCCCCACTCTTTCTGTGGTAATGCATCGGCTAACTTGTCCACCCACTCCTCACGATCTTTAGTAATACTCAACATCGACATTGATCGCACTAAGTGACAGTAACATTCGATCAGTTTCTTTGTATCCTCTCTCGGTAAACTGCTAAACAGATCAAACTCTTTCTTGAGCAACGCCTTTTTGCTTTTTATCATGTTCTCACTACCCTCAAATTTGACACGAAGAGCATCCCAGATCGATTTTGCAGTTTTGTCATGCTGTAGCAGAATGAAGATGTCTTCCTTGATAGCTTGTTGAAGCAGACTGATCATCATCTTTTCTGCTTTATACATAACCCGTTCTTGATCTGTAAACTCTGATAACTCTTTGAGAACTTGCACATCTGTTCGAGGCAGCACATATTTCTTCAGTATGATTCCCAAGACCTGAGATGATTTGCCTGGACCCAGTTTTCGAATCTGTCTTTCCACCCGTAGTATTCTTCAATACTCATCAATTTCGGGGGCTTTTGGGTGGTTCCCGTCTCGTTTTCTAAACTCATTGCTTGAACAATAACAGCTGGACCAGACGGTGTTGCTAACGCGTTATAGAACTCGGTATCCATGATGACTTAGCACAATTTTCAAAATCAGTGAAAAATAAGCGAAATAAGAGGTTTGTGCACAAAGAGCGAAATCCCAGAAAGTACACTTGAGCGAAATTAGGGTTTGGAAACACAAGAGCGAAACCCTGATGTTCACAAAAGCGAAATCAGTGTTCTTGGAGGTTCACAAAAGTGAAATCTCTGATTATGCAGCTATGAGCGAATTTATCAGGCAATTTGGAGCAAAACCTTTTAGATTATGTGACCCAGGAGCGAAATCAAGATGACAGATAAGCGAAATCACAAGATGTCCGTATGAGCGAAATCAAGTTCGAGGTCAATTTAGTCCATTTTTACTTTGAATTTAGGTCTCAAACTTTCCAGGGTTTATCAATGTCCAATTATACACAATCTGTGAAATTTTAATCCAATTTTGACCGGTAAAACTTCCTGAAATGATGAAAGAAGGTGTAGAAGAAAGAAAACAAGATGAATTCCAGCTACTCTCTACAGAACTCCTCCTCCTGAGCACTGATACCACTTGTAGGATCGAGATCTGACCCGAATGAGTCGTTTAGAGGTGTTCTTCTCTGTTTCAGGTGCAGAATAACAAGAAACAAAGGTAGAAACAGCTTATTCTTCACTAATAACACTAATTGTATTGATTAGAACTCAAATACAGGAAGTCTTCACACCGGCAGCACCTCGGTATGGAATCGTACAACTGATTCACTGATTTCGCTCATGACACATATATATAGTGTCTGAGATTTCACTCCAAGGGACATGACCACATAAGTGAAACCCTAGCATGACCAAATAAGCGAAATCACTTGCTAAAGTCCCTATGAGCGAAATCAGCTCTCTAAAATCTAACATCTTCCTATTTTCTCGTAAAACGTGCCCTAATCTATACAATTCGATGTAAGACTCGATCCAAGACGAAGTCGACAGATGTAGTGCACCAACAATGTATTTGAAATTGCCTTAACAATCTGATTTAAACTTAATAAAGCTAAGTTATGGTTGGAAATTCACTTACCAATCTGTTCTATGTTACTCAAACCTGTTCAATCATGTCCAAAACACATACACTCAAAATCAGTTTAAACAAACCAAACATGTTCAATCTGCTTAATTGATGTGAATGGATCATGTAAATGCTGCAAATGCACATAAACAAACCAAACCTAACTGCAGATGACAAAATGGTTGCAAATGCACATAAATAAACCAAACCTGCTGCACTGAATGGATCATCTAACTGTCATCATCTAACATGCTGCAAATGCACATAAACAACTCAAACCTGCTGCACCTGCTGCACATCATCAATCATCATCATTAACACTCATAATCACATGCTGCACATCACTGGTGGTCCATTTTGATCATCTAACCTGCTGCACATAAAGAACTAAGCCTAACTGCAGTGTAATCAATCATCAATCATCATCAAAATGGTCATAAACAACCAAGCCTAACCATAAAACCTGCTGCTGATCATCATCATCATCATCAATCATCAATTATTAATCGTCATCAAAATGGTCATAAACAACTAAGCCTAACCATAAAACCTGCTGCTCATCATCATCAATCATCATCATTAACACTCACCATCATCAATCATCAATCATCATCTAAATGGTCATAAACAACTAAGCCTAACCATAAAACCTGCTGCTCATCATCATCAATCATCATCATTAGAGTTTAACTGATTCAAGTTTCATGACAAGAACATAATTCAACTGAAAGATAACTGATTATCATTTTTCAAGTTTCATGACAAGAACATAATATCAGCTGGTTAACCTACTTATTACACAAAAGATCTAATTTAACTTAAGTTAACCTACATATTACACAAAATATCCTAATATATTTGTAGGTCCCTTTCCGGAGGATGACGAACCTAAACCTTGTTATACTAACCCACTAGCGAGTGCGGAATCCAAGCTAGCAAGCAAACCGGGATGAAGCAAGTATAGACACAAACACACAAAGGTTCACCAATTAACACTACTTGTATTAATACGAATGAAGGGTTCGGTTACAAGCACAATGTTTACAAATCTGTATTGCAAACTCTCACTATGTGTGTGTGTGTTTCGGACAGAATGCTCTCAACTCTCTCTATCTCTTGGTGTGCACTTATGTTTCTGTCTGTGTATCTAACACACACTGCATGGGTATATATATACCCAGCCCAGCATGTCTGGTCTGAAGGATCCGATAGATGATCGAAGGATCATCTATCGATGACAAAGTGTTCGAAGGATCTACATATACTTCGAAGGATGGCATATCCTTCGAAGTCCAACATTATCCTTCGTAACATATCTTTCGAGCTCATCGAAGGATCTACATTATCCTTCGATGAGCTATCCTTCGACACAGAACATTTACAAACATTTTCTAACTGTTGGTCCAAGTCAAACCAGGAGGACGGTTGACTTGGTCAACTTACAGACTAACAAAGACATCGTTTTACATCATGACCGAAAACAGACAAAGTACAGACATAAGTGCACCAACAAACTCCCCCTTGGCTGTAGCTTTGTCTCGATTTTGGTCATCTTTGATCTTCGCGTCTTCAAGACTCTGATGTCCTTTTAAGTCTTCAATATCGGAGGATCTTCAAGGTCTTCACGTCTTGAAAGCAGAGAGTGTATCAACAAACTACCCGTATCATGTAGGAAGTGTGTTGACAAACTCCCCCTTAACATAAGCTCCCCCTTGAGTTATGCTCGTGAATGACTTGATCTTTACAGCTTGAGATCCTTGTGGTGTTGATGATGGCCAGCGGCAACTCGATCATCTTCATCGTTTGAGCGCCTTCACGTCGTGTCTTCATTCCGAAGCTTTGTCATCGACCATGTTCTCCTAGCCTTTAGAATCTGCACATGCAAGAAATCTAAACGCGTAATGAGAACAACTGCTTGGAATATAGTCAGCATAAACAAGTGACACAGGTATGACCATGTCACAATCAAACACCGTCCGACAGTTTGAAAGTTTAATGAATTTATCAATTTTAAATTCTAACTTTCAAAACTTGCAAATTTCGACCGTTTATGAAGATTTAGTCAGTTCGGTTTTCAGTCAGGTTTCAGGTAACGAAGACTCGAGCTCCAACATCGTACGATCGAAAATAAAGCATAAATAAAATCTTTTTGGTATTTTTGAATTTTTCAAATGTAAAGACTGAAAGCAGTAAATAAATATATACAGACATTCTTTTTGCGAGTTTCGAGGGTAAGAGAATCATATCAGTGTACGGTCATGCCAAAAAGCTCTTGTTGTTCAGTTAGTTAACATTAAGATAAGCATCCTATAACAATTATCGGTATTGTTGTCCACTTAAGCTCAACTTATCAGATGTAATCATGACGAGGGGATACGTAAAGGTATGATTTATACTTACCGACCGGTGTTCATCCACATCACGACACATTCCCGTATCAAGGTATGCATGAGGGTTCATCTTACCGGTGAGTATACCGATTATCATCTGTTTGACCGTATATGCTGTGAGATTCTCACTTATTTTGATTTGAAAACAAGCCCTATATGATATAATCACTTATTTATGAGGGACTTGATTTTCATATGCATGAGGGCACAGGTGCAAGTCCGTGAACAGGTCAGTACTTCCGTACAGCAGAGAGACGAACTTGACACCCGAATAAATGTGATATTTTATCACTTATTTGTTTTGGACATGTGATTGTTTATCACTTATTGAGGTCGAATGCAGTATGTAATATGTACACGTATGAATAGTATCATGGAAGATCTAGACTTGCGTCCCCGTTATTTTTCGGTGAAAGATACAACCATGATACCCAGATGATAAGCAGCATAAAGACCGAATATCTCAGAACCTCGGCAATCTATCAAACGAAATTTCGGTACTAAGACCATATGCCAATGAATGGTTCCCACCTGGTCTTCAGTCGGTTTAAGATTTATATCACCCTGCACACTTTAAAATGATTGTGAGCCTACCGATACATCTTATATAGAGCTGCTTATCGTTTTTCATTTTAGGTTTAAAGAGGTTTGGATAGACCACTGATGTACTATCATTTTCTCTTTTGCTCGCCAGGAAACTCATTTTTGTTTTTCTATTGTTTTTGTGTTTTTGAAATTTTTCGATGTTTTTGGATTTTCAGATTTTTGGTTTTACTCCCCCTAAAATCAATAAACTAAGACAATTTTAAAAACACAAAGGTATTTACAAAAATGATTTTCCGATGTTGGTTTTGACTAGTGTTTTACCTCAATGCCGTTTACCAAAATTAATTTTAATCAGAAATGATTTATCGAATTTTGGAAAAATGAGTTGACACGTCGGTAAGCGGTGCGGACCATGACAACATTGACAAGTTTCATAGAGAAACAATCACGTGTAAGGCGATATTCTAGATCAATGTGTCAGGTCAAAGAGTGTTGTATGAGATGATAATTCATAAAGCAGCTTAAATATCGACAAGCATAGGAGAGATTAGAAATTCAAAACCGTATCCTGCAACTGTTTCATGCATTGCAAGGAAACTGAGTGTTCTCCCAAACTTGATATCCATCAGGTGTGGACTTCAAGGTCGAAACTACAGCTACTGAGAAATCTCTTGACAGCAACAAGATCATAAACCTCCGGGTCCGGCTGGTCTTCCATATTGCACCAGCGAAGGTCTTTGACTTTCTCTTTTAGAAATGGTGTGCGGATGTTCAATCCATGCCCAGGCTTCTGCACACATTTCCTTGTATTCTTTCCTGAGGCCCCGATCAAAAACCATAACAACCAAATTTTGTCACGTTCTTCATTTGGTCGAATTTTGCAACTTCATTCAGCCACATTCTTTCACCAACATATTCTTCTTCTTTTCCTTTTCTTTCCTCTTTCTCCATCAATGGCAACAACATTCTCCTAGATATATCAATATTTCGGATCCTTATGTCGCCAAACTTGTGCATGGACGCTCCACTATCAACAATCCTAAGACTATCAATAGTTCCTCCTGGAACATCCTGCACACTCATTCAGAGATTAGTTGGAGAGGGGGACCCAAGCCTTTGTTGACTTGGGTCGTCCTTGATCATCAAGGAAAGTGATCTCAATCACTTGATGATTAGGAAAAAGAGTTTGTGGTGCTCCCCCTGATTGAATTACCTGTTTTTGTTTCCAAGCTGTTTTTCCTTTACCAGAATTTGTGTTAATTGTTTTTGCATTTACTGGTTTTACAGTTGTGGATTTAGCTTGTACAGGTTTTTCTTCTTTGACCTCTGATTTTAATGCCTTCTCAATTACCTTTTGATTCTTTTGTTTTAACTTCTTTTCCCTTTCTTTCAAGACACGTGGGTCTTGTTTCTGGGAAACAGGTCGTTTTTGGTAATTGGTTTCTTGGGGAGCACTCATTTTTGCCTTCAACTTTTGCAGATATGGGCAGTATCTTACAATGTGCCCAATTGTCCCACATTCAAAGCACATTCTCCGCTCTACAAGCCTCGGAGAAACATGTTGATGACCAGACGGAGAACCAGACACTGAACTTTGTGATCTAGATGTGCTTGGACCTAAATCACATCCATTTGTGTGTTGGGTATAATTGTTCTGATCATTTCGTTTTAAAATTCTAACTTGTTTTACAAAATCAATGTTAGATTTATTTTGAAATGTTTCAAGTTTGTCCGTACCCTTTGATCCAACAAAGTTCACTTTCTGTTCTCTTTTCTTAGCTGGAGCTCTTTTGTTTTGCACCCTTTGAACCTTAGGTTGCCCAACCTTAGATTGTTGAATTTTAGGTTGTGCAGCCTTAGGTTGAGTAGCCTTGGACTGTTCAACTTTAGGTTGTTCAACCTTTGGTTGTTCAGTCTTAGGCTGCTGAATTTTTGATGCTTGAGCATTCTTGTTCTGAGCCTTCTTTCCCTGTACTTGGCCCTTACTATTTTCAGAATTGACTTGTTGTTTTCGCTCAACTGGTAGTTTTTGGTTTCCGTATTGTTTTCTAACTTGTTCACACGGAATTTGATCACATTGGGTTACGGTTACTTTGCTACCTTTGTTTCCCAAAAACTTATCAGTACGTCCTTCAAAAATTTGTTCAATTAAATCTTGATTTACATTTTTAATTGAAAAATCTTTGTCAGAGTAGATCTTGCTATCTCCTTTGAGCGTATACAACAAGTTATTCCCTTCAGGGCTAACTACAAGGGATTCCATTGCCTTTGACTTTTCAGTCTTACTCGGTTTCACTAGTGGATCACACAAAATGTGATTCTCGATAGGAATATCTGTTGTAACCGAGTCAGACTGTTGCTTCACAATTTCTTCAGATTCATCGTCCGAAGAATCAGCATCCTCAATAATGGGAGGACTCTGTTCCTTAACACACGATGTATCTGACACATTCTCAGATTCTGATTGCCCCGAGGATGATGTACCAGTTGTGAACCCAAGGCCTGCTGCAAAGTCATCTGGACCAAGTGGCACAGTAGGTTCAAAACGGGGCATATCCTCGTCATTAGGCAATTTGGAATAATTGTGATTCATTGGGGGAGGACATGATTTGTAACCAATACATTTGGTATCCCCCTTTTTCCTTTGAACATCAATGATGTGATCCAATACAAAGCGGGAATTGGAGTAGCTTTCCAATTTCTGCTTGATTGTCTCACATTCACATCGAGCTGTTGCTAACTCTACCATTTGTTTTTCAATTGTGTCAATAAGATTATTATTAGCATGTTGTTTCCGCAAAACAGCCTTTTGTAATTCAGAAACATCATATTTTAATGACGCAATTGTTTCTTTAAATTCCTTTTCATTTCTGGTTAAAAATAAGTTAGCTTCGGTTGCTTTAGAAAGGTCCACAATCAATTCTTGATTGTGTTTCTGTGTGATTTCAAACAATCTCTCCTTTTCTGCATATTCTAAACACTTTGCACATTCAACAGAAGCAGAAGTGGAGTCAGAGTTAGTATCACATACCTGAGAAGTTTGACCTTCTGCGTGGGCCATAAAGGCTGTATGGAACGAAAAAGATCCATCTTCAGAGAAAAACTTAGCAAGTTTCTCAGAAGTTCCAGCAGATTTCTGGCAGAGATTAGATCTCCTCTTGCATAATGCTTCAGCTTCAGCCAAAAGCTCCTCAACTTCCAATTCCAAAGCATCACTTGATAAATCACCAGCATCACCAGCATCACGTGATTCTCCATTCATGCTCCCACTATAACCCGAGCTATCTTCATCTTCCGAAGATTCACCAGCAGACACGGGTTCAACAACCTTTTCAACCACCTTAGCATAACATGCTGTTCCACCATTTCCTCCTTCTCCGAGCTGAAGACTCCAGTTGCATATCTCATCAGCTTGAACCACTAACCCTCTGTGGGAATTAGTGTTTGTGGATCCAGATATATTTCCTCCCACGGGAACCATTTGTCTGTCAGAATTGTTGTTCTGTTGTTGTTGAGGCTGTCTTT
The DNA here is from genome assembly GCF_002127325.2 of Helianthus annuus. Taxonomy (NCBI): domain Eukaryota; kingdom Viridiplantae; phylum Streptophyta; class Magnoliopsida; order Asterales; family Asteraceae; genus Helianthus; species Helianthus annuus. The sequence goes on from NC_035445.2 coordinate 11,059,175, forward strand.
GATTCCTGAAAGGATTCTGATTGCCTTGCTTAGATGGATTCTGACATTCCCGCTTGAAATGACCTTTTTCACCACAGTTGAAGCAGGTGACAGCATTCTTATCAAAACCATACTTGGTGTTGTTGTTGCTTTCCAAGTTGGTTCTCCCCGTTCTCTCCATAAACTCTTTAGCTCTACGAATAGCACTAGCAAGAGCCCACTTTATATCCATCATCTCAAACTCTTCTTTGTCAACTTGCTGGTAATCTTCGTTGGTTAGATTAATATTTCCAATCTGACCTGCAACCAACCCACAGTAAGCACTAACCAAGGTGTTCAACATCTCCATATGTTCCTTGGCTACTTCCACAGTGACTTTTGAAAAGTTGGAAGTGTCTAATCTGACAGTGTTCGGCTTGGAGGTGGCTTGAAAGCTTGAAGAGCTTCCATAAAACCCTTGCTGTTGCGGTTGTTGCTGCTGTTGTTGAGAAGAAGAGTCTTGTCTTGAATACATCTGCGTGTATGCTGAAGGATCAAACTGATTAGTTGTGGAAGATCCGGTGTTTGAGATGAAGGCTGTTTGAAGCTTCGCATGTTGAGAGGCTGGTCTTTCTCCACTGATACCTCCTGCAATTCCAAAGTACATCTCTGGATTTTGAGGAATTTGTGTTCTTTTTGCCTTGAGCTTTTCTTCCACATCTTTGTTCTCCAGTTTCTGAATTAGCTCATAAACGGTGATTGTGTCCAGAACACCATTTTCTTTGAGAATTTCCAGATAACCGCTCCATTTTGCTGGTAAGCTATCAGCAAATCTTTTCACCATTTCTTGTGGAGTGGCAGAGACTTTAAAGGCGAACATTTCGCTCAACAAGTGATGAAACCTTGTAGATAACTCTGCCAAAGTCTCATTCTCCAAACACGTGAATCCTTCAAACTCTTTCTTCAGTAATTCTTGCTTGATCTTTCTTGATTGAGCATTTCCTTCACATCGTAGCGTGAGTATATCCCACAAGCTTTTAGTGGTTGTGCAATAAACAAACTGGTGGTAAATATCTCTGTGAAGAGCTTGTGTAAGAATCATGAATGCTTTCTTTTCTAACTCATATTTCTTCTTGTCATCATTAGACATCGTGCTGTAAGTTTCCGGATTAGATCCTGCAACTTCCAACTCATTTTCAAATGGAGTAAAGAAACACATCCATAGATCTTGACCTTGCCCCTGAACATAGGTTCTCAGCCTTTCTTTCCACCATCCCCAATCATTGATGTGATTTAGCTTTGGCGGTTTTGTGCTAGTACCAGTTTCAATGTCGTTCTGCATCATTGCTTGAATGCTGTTGCTTTGATTTGTGACCAAAGCCCATTGATTTGCAGTTATCATTGCAGCTTGAGGTGGGGCAATAGCTCGCATCCATGCAGCTTTGTCAAAATCTGATGTAGATTGCGTAGCTGACGATTGTGGAGTCAACGTTGTTGTAGTCCACGCAGATGGATCCCACTGACCGTTTGTTCCCATTTTATAAAAATTAATATATCAAGTGAAAATTGATTTAGAAAAATTGATTTTCACAAACTATGTTAAAAATTGAAGGATAACAAACAGCCGAAGGATCAAGGATCGAAAGACCTGAAATTCACAACTGTTAAGTCTAAACAAATAAGACTCGAAGGATGCACGAAAGATGACACTTGTTCGAAGGATCAACAGTGTTCGAAGGATCACTGTTGAGATTCGAACAATAACCTCGAAAGATAACTTTGAAAGATTCACCTACATGAAGGATCCTTATCTTTCGAAATGAACAGTAACTCGAAGGATGTATCTTTCAAAAAGATTCCTTGACTCGAAGGATAACTCACTGACTTCGAAGGATGTTCGAAGGATGGTTATCTTTCGAATCTCCTTGATCGAAGGATGATCTTTCGAGCTCGAAAGGTATCTTTCGACGGTCTGACACACTGACAGAAAGGACGACAGGTTGGTGAAAAGGTGATGTGGTTGGTGACCAACTTTCGGCAAAGAGGATGATCTGACAACAACTTTTCACCAAGTCAGATTTGACTTTGAAAATAATGCCCAAAAAGGAAGTTTCTTATCCACACCAAGCAACTGGAGGTTGACCGGAATATTGGCCGGAAAACACAAACCTTTTCAAACAAGATTTTTAAGTTACCCAAACCTTCCCGTAACACACCCGGTTAGTTTAGAACACGTTTTTATGGTTAAAAATGCAGGAAACACACTAAAAACGGGTGCTAAACCAAGAAAGTTTTTGTCCAAACACAACCAAAGTCTTGCACAAACCCGGTTTTAACAAGGAAAAGAGCCACGGCTCTGATACCACTTGTAGGTCCCTTTCCGGAGGATGACGAACCTAAGCCTTGTTATACTAACCCACTAGCGAGTGCGGAATCCAAGCTAGCAAGCAAACCGGGATGAAGCAAGTATATACACAAACACACAAAGGTTCACCGATTAACACTACTTGTATTAATACGAATGAAGGGTTCGGTTACAAGCACAATGTTTACAAATCTGTATTGCAAACTCTCACTATGTGTGTGTGTGTTTCGGACAGAATGCTCTCAACTCTCTCTATCTCTTGGTGTGCACCTATGTTTCTGTCTGTGTATCTAACATACACTGCATGGGTATATATATACCCAGCCCAGCATGTCTGGTCCGAAGGATCCGATAGATGATCGAAGGATCATCTATCGATGACAAAGTGTTCGAAGGATCTACATATACTTCGAAGGATGGCATATCCTTCGAAGTCCAACATTATCCTTCGTAACATATCTTTCGAGCTCATCGAAGGATCTACATTATCCTTCGATGAGCTATCCTTCGACATAGAACATTTACAAACATTTTCTAACTGTTGGTCCAAGTCAAACCAGGAGGACGGTTGACTTGGTCAACTTACAGACTAACAAAGACATCGTTTTACATCATGACCGAAAACAGACAAAGTACAGACATAAGTGCACCAACAATATTAGAGTTCAACTACATATTACGCAACCATTTCCTGCTGAAGGGGAAACTGGAAGTGCAGGAAAGGGCGGCCACGTATTTTCACAACCAACGACACCACAATCGATCCTAGTAAAACACGAATACTCATGTCCACTGCAAACACAAAAAGATCCATGTTCAATAACCCCTGTTTTTTTTTTCAAAAACCCATGTTCAATAACCCCTGTTTTTTAACCTGACATTACTTGTTCTATAACCTGACATTACTTGTTCATTAACCACAATACTTGTTCGATTTTACCGGACAAGTGCGAGAACAGGGAGGATCGCCGGTGGACAGGGGGATCGCTGGTGGTGTGGACAGGGGGATCGGCTCTGGTGGTGGAGGTGGAAGTAATGTCTCCTCTGATCGGGTCATTCTCCGGTGGAAATGGGGGTCGCCGGTAGTGTGGAAGAAGGTGTGGGGGGAGTGGTGGGGAAGCTTAGGGGGTAAGAGTGATGGTTAACATAATAGTACAGGGGTAATCTTATTAAATCGGGAAACTATTAAGGTAAAATTACCATTCTGCCCTTTAACCCACTTTGACAGTTTAAAGATAACGATGGAATGATGTGTCGGGGGTAATTGTGCGACATAAGATCAACGTTGGGGGGGGGGGGTAAATTGCAATTATTTCCATGGAGGGGGTCAGAGTGCCAATTAGGTTAAACCCCAGGGGGTAAAATTGTAGTTTACTCTAAAAATAAAGTATTGCTTGTATGTATTAATTTCGATGCCGATGAATAGTAACTTAATGTTTATTTATCATTATTACCCTTTTTTGCTTTTAAGTTTTATTTTATTTTATGATACAATATTTTATATATTTTTTTTATTTTCTATTATAACTTTTATTTTATTATACTAGTAAATCTTAAACATATATTAATTTAAACATGTCTATTTTTATCCACATCTGGACAAAAAAATTTTTTTCAAAATGAGTTGTGAGTGTGAATGTACAAGTAATCGAAGTACAAGTGTAAGTGTTATCAAAACTACCGCACTTTGAGTTTCTTTTTTTTTTTTTTTTTTGTAAATCGACATATTTTTACCTTTTCGTTATTCTAATAATAATAATGTAATGTAATGTTTTCTAAAATTATGAATATAACGATACGACATGTTTACTTTTAATTACACTTCAGTAAACGTTTTGTTTAAATCAGATGGGTCTCTGATATAATTGATATTTATGGTTTTTTGTTGTGACGAACCGAACCAATATTGTATGAACAACTTTGGTAATAATATAGAAAAATTTTATATACCTTAAGGGAATAATGGATTTTAATAACTCAAACTATTAGCCGTTGGCCGGCAACTGTCTCAATTTTAAAATTAACTCGTGGTGGTCCCACCTTTTCACATATTGTAAACTAATAAACCTTTACTAACAGAACCTTAATTTCTTTTTGTCCCTTTATTATTTTGTTTAGTAAAGGTCCATTAGTTTACAATATATGAATATGTTTGACCACTGGTTATTTTTGAAGTTGGGACCGTTTCCGACCAACGACTAATAGTTAGGATTATTAAAATCCATTATTCCTACCTAAAGTTATAGAGAGTGTATGTACCGTGACAAACCAAACTAGTATCATCTAGCAACCTTGATGGCCTATCGGTTCCGAACATCGATACCCATACTTTCAGAACCGTTATTGGTATTTGTTTGTATGGTTTATCGACCAATGTAAAACACATTTCGATATCATTTTGGTTATAGCGTAACTTTATTTTTAACTTTTAAATGTCAATGGTATATCGAGTGCTGATACCGTACTAATACCATAATGAATCAAACCGATATCGACCTAATACCCGCCGGAACGCGCGAAGGAATATTACTTGTTAATAATAATAATAATAAGAGTTAATTGCCAAAATCGTCCCTGAGGTTTGGGCACGTTTGCCATTTTCGTCCAAAATGAGACTTTTGTACCAAATTGCCCCCAACGTTTGTAATTTTTTCCGATTTTCATCCAAATCACTAACTTAGTTTATTTTTTCTGTTAAGTTGGGTATATTTGGATAAAACTGGCAAATATAAAACCACAGGGACGATTTTGGCAATTACTCAAACCCTTTTTAATTTCTTTTATTTAATTATTTTTGTTACATATATAATAAAAAAGAATATACATGGAGTTTTTAGAAAAAAAAAAATTAATAGTTTTTGTCACATAATTTTTATAAATTTTCATCCAAATCACTAACTCATTTTATTTTTATGTTAAGGTGAAGGATGTTTTAAATTTTATAAACTAAAACAAAAATTAATTTACCGCTTCTTTATATAAATAAGTTTTATAAAGAGAAAACGTCATTGGTGTGCAACACATAACAATCGAGTACAACTTTTAGTATTTATCAGTTGTAGAGATAGAAAAAAATTGTAAAACATTACATATTTTTTAAATGTGTTGAGTACCTAGGAAATATGTTGATAGAAATAATATTTATTTAATTAAGATTATGAGGGTAAATAACTAATACTTATTCTGAGTGGCTTGAGTAAAGAAACTTTTGGTTCATAGCATTATAATTACAATTTTGTGGGTAATTTTAAGGTTTGGTAACGATACATTGTTTGAAAGGGGGGGGGGGACTGGCTTCTGTTTTTCCTTAGGAGCAAATTTAAAAGACTAGAAGATGAATTAAAAACTTGATACATATGATAAGATTTTTTTATTTGACATTTTTCAATAAGGTCACCAGCATTTTAGTTTTATAAAATTTAGAGGTTTAAATAGATTTTATTTTTTATAAAACTGATCTATATAAAAAATTAGAAATTAATTTATGTCTTACTTTATAAACATCTTTCGCCTTAATAGAAAAATTAACTTAGTGGTTGGACGAAAATTTATAAAAATTATGTGATAAAGCTATTATTTTTTTATATAAAATTGCATGTATATTCTTTTTTATTATATATGTAACAAAATTCATTAAATAAAAGAAATTTAAAAGAGTTTGAGTAAATTGCCAAAATCGTCCCTGTGGTTTTATATTTGTCAGTTTCATCCAAATATCTTCAACATAACCGAAAAATAAACTAAGTTGGTAGCTTGGATGAAAATAGCCAAAGGTTACAAATGTTGGGGGTAATTTGGTACAAAAGTGTTATTTTGGACGAAAATGGCAAACCTGCCCAAACCTCAGGGACGATTTTGGCAATTAAATCTAATAATAATAATAATAATAATAATAATAATAATAATAATAATAATAATAATAATAATAATAATAATAATAATAATAATAATAATAAGTGTTAACTTAAATTTGGAACAAAATGTGTTATGTCAATTGAATCTGATTATTATTTTGATTGATAAGGGTGTTGCTAAATGCACTTCCATTTTTTTTTTAATTTTACTGGTTGCATTTTTCCCTTTAAGTTTGTAAATAAATACAATCAGCCCTTGTATTTTCTATTCTTTGGAAATTTGTATTAGAAAATATCCCTATTTATCCAGGGGTTTATCTACTTGTCATAATTTGAATATTTAGATATACCTGTGAATACATAACGATTCTATTGAAGAAAAAAAAACTGCACTGATTGAAAGAAGGAGATTAAGAGAGAGCTTGAAGAAATAATGTTTTTTCAACTTGGATTTTCATCATAGTTCTAACTGGTTGAGTTTTCTTGGTATGTATTCTAACTAAAAGATCAACTATATTCTTTTGATTTGGAAAACGTCTCTCATCTTCAAAGTTCCTCTAGCAAATTCATCAAAAGTGATCGTCATCTTTTTCAAAAAGATGATTATCGATATGGATATTAATTCTCATGAATAGAATACTAACCAAAAAATAAGAAATAAGGTATTGATTAATTACACAGCAAGTATTGAATGTGGAGAACAATTATGCATATATGGGTACTTTTTGAGAAAGGAGATCAGCAGTAGGTGTATCGATATTCTTAATAGGTGGAGATTGATAAGAGGTGATTTAGGGAAATAAATGATCTACTAAATTTTAATCAAAATCATTCGGGTGAAAAGAGAAAGAAACTTAAACAAAACAATCAAGAATTGATAAAAAAACAAATAAGGAATGAACCAAATAAAAAATAAACCGTAAACAATTGAACAAAACAATAATATATAAAAGGTAAAGGATGGAATTTAAAAAATTATAAAAATAATATTTTTGAAAAAAAGATGTATAAACAGTAAAAATAGAGGTATATTTAGCCACACAGATTCTTAATTGATTAAGAAAAAAAAGAAAACGTGAAGTCTGAAAGAAAAGGAAGTAATACATTAACATGTTTGCTAATCCTATCTCCGCATTTCATTTCCATCTCTGGTCGTTTTTTCATCTTCGTTAAACCGGTCGATCTACCTATTGATTTTGAATTATGAAACAAATTTGATTGGAATGCCTAACTGAACCGAAACCTCATTTTCCTTCACCGTTCATAGCTATCGTTAAATATGACTGAAACAACAGAAATGATTTGGAAATGAATTCCAAAAAGGGTCATGCTATTTACACACGTTTCCCCTTATTTTCACATCCCAAAGCGCCCCGCTATGGCCAAAGAGGGGCGCTTAGGGCTTGGTCAATAGACAAGGACTGACTCTGTCAGTCCTTGTCCGTTAACCAAGCCCTAAGCGCCCCTCTGTGGCCAAAGCTCTGTCAGTCCTTTAGTGTGTGTTTGTGTGTTGTGTTGAAATGGGGCTAAAACGAGGGCCAAAGCGCCCCTCTTTGGCCATAGCGCTGCGCTTCGGTTCAAATTTTTCAACTAAGCGCCGCTCTTAGATCATGGCGGGGCATTTAGAGGTTTTTTTTTAATTTTTAAATTTGTTTTTAATTCACAAACGCATCGATAATTGTCTAAATTTTATGTTTTTATTCCATTACACATCATTTTTTAATATATATGGACTATACGGCAAGTTCCGGATGAGTGCGGTTACGTGTGATGTCGTATTCCATTATATCGTATCATTCTGGTTTGAAACCACAAGTACTCCTATGTGTCGTGTTATGTGTATACACCCCCTACCGGATAAGTACCTGACGTATTTTGTCATTAAATGTAGTATTATTACATATATTGTCATTTTGGGTTCGTACAAGTGCGTATTTCATCCGTATGGGTCGTGTCGGTGACATTCGGGTATCGAGACGTTATTGTCTATTGGTGCCCGTATTAGTACGTAGTCTGTTGCTATGGAGTATTATATTTCTATCTGTCTTATTATGATGTATTTTGCCGTATGGGTCTTGTCGGTGACATTCGGTGTTCGGTGTTGTACAAAAGCGCATATATTTACCAAACACAAACACACACTTGGATTGTAAATGATTTAACGCATATATTGAACAAACACAAACGTACTCTTGGATTGTAAATGAATTAACATAATTATTATTACACACATTTAACCTACAATTTTCCCTCTGTTGGGCGGGCCAGACGAATCCGAGCAACCTCATCAGGTGGTTGCGGTTGTTGTCACACCCCCAAAATCCACACGCGGAGTACCACCGCTTGGAGGCGTGACATGACCAGGATCGAGCCATCAATCATATCAAACATTGTGTATAGTAGTTAAAGTAATTCATAAACCCAATTCAATACGATTGATGTTCAAACCAAACTTTGTTTAAGTAGCGGAAGCATGCAAGTAAAACCCAACATAATTAATAATGTATGAAATGTCATAAGTGTTCAGCAAGCATTCACGATCCATTGCCCACAACGACCTGCTCCTCCTTGTGCAAGCTCCATAAGTACCTAAGGTCCTGCAAGGCATGCAACAGAGAGTCAACAACAAGTTGAGCGAGTTCACAGAGTATAGTTCAGTAATTGTAAAAGTATGAGTAGCATTGTGTTCGTTCGTTAAGTCATGTATCGTAATAGTTTCCATCGCGGCCTCCCTGGCAGGTATGCGAAGATATTAGGGGATGTTTTTCCCAAGTATTATAGACTAGGTTTATTTGTATCGCGGCCCCCCAGGCAGGTGTGCGAAGATTTGTAAATTTTAGTTCGCGGCCTTCCTAAGGCAGGTATGCGAAGCCAGTCATAATATCGCGGCCAACCCTTGGCAGGTGTGCGAAGATCAGTTCAATAAGTGTTACTAGTCTAGTCGTATCTTGTCGTTATGTTCTATCATCCGAGTATAAGTCACCCAATCCCATTCCCACCCGGGAACCCATGCCTTGGCTGTGTGAACTCACCTTGGTTTGCTCGGCAGATACATAGAAAGTTCGAGTAAGCTATATGGTGATCAACCACGTCCTAGCATGGTTATCATACAAGTCAGGTTCGTGTTTGAATATAGCACATAGGTTCTACACGTATTGTGGCAAATATAATCATGGCATACACAAGTATTCATAGCAGTCCAATAGCAGTCACGTAAACAAGTCCAAGTATCCGACCCAAGTCAATTGGGCTCGTAACAGTGAAAGTCCAATAGTGAGCAAGTGTTCACGGTCTCGAGTCGAGACTAACGATCTCGAGTCGAGACTAAGCGGTCTCGAGTTGTACTGGTTTCGAGGTCTCGAGTCGCAACAAGGGAGGTCTCGAGTTGTCATGGTCTGGTCGAGACTTCACGGTCTCGAGTCGCAACCGGACTCGTAAATGCTGGTCTCGAGTTGTGCTGTTTGTGTGCGAGTGTTGTGGTCTCGAGTCGAGACTAAGGGTTCTCGACTCGCAACCCTGGTCGAGACAAGCAATTTGTAGCAACTGTCCATAATTCCAGTTTATCAATTCCGTAATGTTAGCAAACAGATTTGGCAGTTTCACAATCAGATCAAATCAACAACATTCACAGTTTCATAGCATCTTCAAACATGTTCATATACGTTCATATCATATTCAAGAACAACCATTTACCAACATGCAGAACATATGGTCGGATTCATGTGATTAACCAAGTTATAATTATCATGCAACCAAATTCATATTTGCAAAACAAAATCATCACAGTCGGTTAACAAGCATATAATCGGACCACTTTACAACAAAAACAATAACAATAACAATAACAATAGCCTCCGATCCGGTTATCATGCATTCATAATATTATACTGTCACACCCCCAAAATCCACACGCGGAGTACCACCGCTTGGAGGCGTGACTGACCAGGATCAAGCCACCAATCATATCGAACATGTAATTAATGTCAAGTATAATAAATGTAAACCAATTATTCAATACGATTGATGTTCCAACAAAATATAGTTTAAGTAGCGGAAGCGTAACAATGAGAATCCAATGTATGTAAATAGTTCAAGTGTTGTGAGTGTAACATAACATCCACGATCCAAGCTCCACAACGACCTGCTCCTCCCTGTGCAAGCTCCATATGTACCTAATGTCCTGCAAGGCATGCAGCAGAGAGTCAACAACTAGTTGAGCGAGTTCACAGTTAACAGTTCAGTAATAGTATAGTGTGAGTAGTAGTATGTTCGTTCGTTATGTCATGTATCGTATTAGTTTCCATCGCGGCCTCCCAGGCAGGTATGCGAAGATATAAGGGGGTGTTCCTCCCAAGTGTTCTAGACTAGGTTTATCTGTATCGCGGCCTCCCAGGCAGGTATGCGATGATATTAGTAAATTTCAGTTCGCGGCCTTCCAAAGGCAGGTGTGCGAAGTCAGTCATAATATCGCGGCCAACCCTTGGCAGGTGTGCGAAGATCAGTTCAATAAGTGTTACTAGTCTAGTCGTAGTTCTATCGTTAGGTTCCATCAACTGGGTATGTACAATAAAGCAATCCAATCCCATTCCCACCCTGGGAACCCCATGCCTTGGCTGTGTGAACTCACCTTGGTTTGCTCGGTATGTTATTGCTTCTAGGGTTTGCTAATCGTCTAAGTCCGTTACACACGACCTAGGATGTATTGCACATGATTCGATGTAAGTATTTTACGTTCAATTACGTTTACAACTCTTTGGTGTTCAAACAGTAACATACGGCAACGTATCGCACAGTAACATGCAGTATCATTCAGTAACACGTATCATCATAATCAGACAGTATCACATAGTCGTATACAGTAGTAAACAGTAGCATGCAGTAGCAGGTTGTTCCTCACACGAAGTTCTGAACTTGGCATCAACATAACACAGTCTTTTCAACCATTAACAAAAGTGAATTATGAGTGCATATATTTAAAGTTCGAACAACACATCATGCGTATGAAATTTGATCACCTATACATCATTCAAGACTTAACAAATTCCACAACATTTATCATACATATCAAAGCTTCATATGAACATTGACAAGGTCAGGCCCCTCTCAAAAACTCAGACAAGTGTGGGGGGGGGGGCTTTCCCCTGTTTGAAAGTCGGATCATGCAACAAAGAATTAAAACTCAGACAATATAAAGTGTGGGGTTAAAGTCGGGCCATGGGTTAGGGTTTGGGAGTTCAAAACTCGGGCCAAAGGTAACCCCATAAAGGAATTCGGACTATGGGGGTGGGAGCTCAAAAAGGTCGGGCAAGGGAGTTACAAACTCGGACAAGGACCTTGGTGCTAAAACTCGGACATAACCACAACCTCGGACAAGGACCTTGTCCTTTCAAAACCTCGGACAACACATCCCTAAAAGAAAGTCGGACACTTCTCATCATCTAAACTCGGACCCTTGTATTTCTTATTAAACTCGGACAAGGTGATCCCTTGTCAAAAAGCTCGGACCTTCATGCGTGGTTAAAGAAGTCGGACCACATGTTTATTAGAAGTTCGGACACTTAATGGTTATAAAAATCGGACATAGACTCTAAACTAATCTCGGACTTATGCTTGTATATAAGAAACTCAGATCATGAATACCTTTAAAAAACTCAGACAATATATTCATGTGCACAAAACTCAGACAAACACATTGCATGAAACTCGGACCCTTAATGCAATTCTTAAAACTCAGACTATCAGTAATCATGATTGTAACAGTTACGTTCTATTGTTCATACGATCTGGACAAACCCTAATTCATATACTGGCAGCCCTTTTAATCTTATTATCAATCATAATCGTAGCACATCATGAAACTTGATACAACAACTCAATACGCAACTAATCATCAACATCATTATTATCACAATCATCTAGAATCAATACAAAATCACAGAATGTATTATATAAGGAACTAGGGTTTCTATGAACACATAATCAACAATCAGGAATCAAGAATTGATAACAATCAAGAAATCAATAGACAATAATCATTTACCTTGTGTTGATCCTAGAGAAAGAGAGGAATCAAACTTGTGATGTCTTACCAATGATTTGGTGATGATGATTGCTAGAGAAAGTGAATGTACGTGCTTTGGTTTTTGTGAAAGTGATTAGTGAAATGGGATTAGGGTTAAGTATGACTAGAATTTCACTAATTGTCCTCTACATCCTCAAGTATTATATTTTACAATAGTACACCATCTCATAACAATTTCATAATTTCACCACCAAGTTCATATATTTATCAATTTCACAATTAACAAACAACCATGCACAATCAAACAATCAAAACATATATAATTCCATGGTAATCAATTGTGCAAATAAACGACTAGTCAATACATGAACGTGCAATAAATGCGAAATAGAATCTTGGAAATTCAAGTTGTCACATATACAATATATGATTCGAGTCACTAGTATAAACCCTAACCGACCATGTGACCCGATCAATAATATCATCACATAAATATTCATATAAAACACGTAATCGGTAAACATACTACTAACCGAGATGAGAAAAGAATGATCTGAATCCCAAAAGCTTCGTTGGAAAGGGGGTGTTCGGCTGCCTTGGTTCCGAGTCGAGAGAGAGTGTGTTCTAGGGTTTGTGTGTGTGAGGATGTTTTGTAAAAGTGTGAGATAGTTACCACATCTCAAAGTTTATGCGATTAGGGGATGGGCCGAACCCTCCCTTGGGCTGCCCCATGGTCTCGAGTCGGATGTGTGTGGCCCGAATGGGCTTGTGTAGTCGAGTGGGTCACGCAAGCATATAAACAAACATTCACAATTTCACACAAGGCACGTATAACATGTTATTCAAATAGAGTTCACATAATCACGTAACGTTACACAAAAGTAGGTTCGAAATACGGGTTGTCACATTATCCCCCACTTAAAAGAAATTTCGTCCCGAAATTTGGTACGCACTCACTGAGGAAGCTAGGTAAGTTGTATAGGTAAGTTGTATCGTTCACTGGTTTTCCTGGGGTGTCACATCCTCCCCCCGTTGATCTGGAATTTCGTCCCGAAATTCCGCAGTAGTAGCTTCAGCCTCAGTAGTGGTTGCATTTGGTTCCGAATAACTGGGGATACTTTTCTGTCATCTGGTCTTCGCGTTCCCAGGTGTACTCTGGGCCACGTTTGGAGTTCCAACGAACTCAGACAAGAGGGATTCTCTTGTTTTTTAGGACCTTAACATCCCGGTCCGTGATTTCAACTGGTTCCTCGACGAAGTGCAACTGTTCGTCGATAGTGAGTTCTTTCAAAGGAATTACGAGGGTCTCGTCTGACAAGCATTTCGTCAGATTCGACACGTGAAAAATGTTGTGAACTGCCCCGAGTTCTGCTGGTAGGTTTAGTCTATAGGCTACTTTTCCTATTTTCTCAATGATTTCGAATGGTCCGACGTACCGCAGATTTAGTTTGCCCCGTTTGCCAAAACGTACCACACCCTTCCAGGGTGAGACTTTAAGTAAAACCCGGTCCCCGACCTGAAATTCCAATGGCTTCCTACGCTTATCCGCGTAGGCTTTCTGACGGTCGCGTGCTGCCGCCATGCGTTGTCGTATTTGTGCAATCTTTTCCGTGGCGTCCACTACAATCTCTGGACCCGTGATCTGACTATCCCCCACCTCTGCCCAACAGAGAGGTGACCGGCATTTACGCCCGTACAATGCCTCGAATGGAGCGGCTTGTATGCTGGTGTGATAACTGTTATTATACGAAAACTCCACCAAAGGGAGATGTTTTTCCCAGCCGTTGCCGGAATCAATAACACATGCCCGAAGCATGTCTTCAAGGGTCTGGATCGTTCGCTCAGACTGCCCATCCGTCTGAGGATGATATGCTGTGCTCATGTCTAATCGTGAGCCAAAAGCTTTGTGCATCGCTTGCCATAGTTCTGACGTGAATCGTGCATCTCTATCCGAAATGATGGAGGTGGGCACCCCGTGCCTCGAAACAACTTCCTTAAGATAAACGTCTGCGAGAGTGGAGAACTTATCCGTTTCCTTTATAGCCAGGAAGTGTGCAGACTTGGTGAGTCGATCCACGATCACCCATATAGTATCATTCCCACGCTGGGATCTGGGTAGGCCTGTAACAAAATCCATGGAAATTTCTTCCCATTTCCATTGCGGTATCTTGGGTTGCTGAAGTAAACCCGCTGGTTTCTGATATTCGACTTTGACTTTTGCACATGTCAAACACTTGCCGACGTAAGTAGCGATGTGGGCCTTCATGCTAGGCCACCAGTATGTTGTTTTGAGATCGTGGTACATTTTATCCGACCCTGGATGTACCGAGTAGCGAGACTTGTGTGCTTCATCCATTACAAGCTCTCGTAAACCGCCATAAAGTGGGACCCAAATACGCCCTGTTACATAGTAGGCGCCGTCTTCCTTTTGTTCCATTCGTTGCCTTAAGCCGCGTAAGGCTTCAGCTTTGACGTTTTCGGGCTTTAATGCTTCCATCTGAGCAGTTCGTATCTGTGCAGGAAGACTGGACTGAATAGTGAGCTGCAAGGCTCAAACGCGTCTAGGTAGAGTGTCCTTTCGACTGAGAGCGTCAGCCACAACATTGACTTTGCCTGGATGGTACTTGATGGCGCATTCGTAATCATTCAAAAGTTCAACCCATCTTTGTTGACGCATGTTCAAATCCTTTTGCTTAAGGATATGCTCGAGACTCTTGTGATCGGTGTAAATAGTGCACTTGGTACCGTACAGGTAGTGTCGCCATATCTTAAGCGCAAAAACAACAGCTCCCAGCTCTAAATCGTGTGTCGTGTAGTTTCGTTCATGTACCTTGAGTTGGCGCGAAGCGTAAGCAATGACCTTGTCACGCTGCATTAACACACATCCAAGACCCTGGATGGATGCATCACAGTAAACCACGAAGTCGTCTGTGCCCTCTGGCAATGAGAGAATGGGTGCACTGCAAAGTCTATCCTTTAAGTGCTGAAAAGCAGTCGACGGTAGGTGACACCCTTCTGTGTCAGTAGTGTAAGCGGCTGAGCAATCTTCGAAAAGTCTTTGATGAATCGCCTGTAATAACCCGCCAAACCCAAGAATTGGCGTATTTCCGTTGGTGTACGCGGTGCAGGCCAGTTCCTGATCGAATCTACCTTGGATGGATCAACATGAATCCCATCCTTGTTTACCACGTGGCCTAGAAAGTGGACTTCACGAAGCCAGAAGTCACATTTTGAAAACTTGGCGTACAACTGTTCCCTTCGAAGAAGTTCCAAGATAAGACGTAAGTGCTGCTCGTGTTCCTCCTGACTCTTGGAGTAGATCAGAATGTCGTCGATGAAAACAATCACAAACTTGTCTAAGTAGGGTTTGCACACCCTGTTCATAAGATCCATGAAAACTGCAGGCGCGTTCGTAAGCCCAAATGGCATGACTAGAAACTCGTAGTGACCGTAGCGAGTTCTAAACGCTGTCTTGGAGACGTCCTCCTCGCGGACTCTCAGCTGATGATAACCTGACCTCAAGTCTATCTTGGAGTAGTAGCACGACCCTTGCAACTGGTCGAATAAGTCGTCTATGCGTGGAAGAGGATAACGGTTCTTCACCGTCACCTTGTTGAGTTCTCGGTAGTCTATGCACATCCTAAAGGTACCGTCCTTCTTTTTCACGAATAACACTGGAGCTCCCCAAGGCGATGAGCTTGGACGAATAAAGCCCTTTTCCAAGAGCTCTTGTAGCTGCTTCGACAGTTCTTCCAGTTCAGTTGGAGCTAAACGATACGGTGCTCGAGCTATAGGTGCTGCTCCTGGTGCGAGCTCGATCTGAAATTCGACCTGACGATGAGGCGGTAAGCCAGGTAAATCTTCAGGGAACACCTGAGGAAAATCGCGTACAACTGGAATATCCTCCAACTTCTTTTCTTTCGCTGATGTGTCAGTAACAAGTGCCAGAATGGCAGTGTGACCCTTTCGCAAACACTTCTGAGCCTTTAGGAAAGAGATGATGCCAACCACAGCACCACTCTTGTCGCCTTGAACTTCAAGAGGTTCCTGACCAGAACGGGGAATACGGATGATCTTCTCGCTGCACAAGATCTCTGCCTGATGTTGGGATAACCAATCCATCCCTATAACGATGTCGAAGCTTCCCAAGACTATGGGAATAAGGTCGATGGAGAACGCTTGACCGGCTAAGACAATATTAAAACCCCTGACTACATGCGTGGCTTCTAGACTCTTACCATTTGCTAACTCTATGACATGTTTGGCGTTTAGAAGTGTGGGTGTACGTTTTAACATTTTACTCACTTTTAACGATATATAACTTGTATCCGCACCCGAATCAAATAAGACAGTAACATAAATATCGTCGAGAAGAAACTTACCCATAACCACATTGGGATCATTCATTGCGTCGCCCCGACCTAGCACAAAAGCACGACCCCGAGCTTCGTTGCCATTGTTTTGTTGTTTCCCCCGTTGTTGTTGTTCCCGTTGCCCTGGCTATTGTTGTTGTTGCGATTCTGGTTCTGGTTCAATTGAGGGCAATCACGTTTGATGTGGCCTTCAGCCCCACACTGGAAACATCCCCGGTTTCCACGCTGTGGCTGCTGCTGCTGGTTCTGTGGAGCTGGCGGTGGAAGTTGCTGGTTCTAATTTGCTGGCCGTGAGCTTTTACAATCCTTAGCCTCATGACCCATCTTGAGGCATCTTTGACAACGTTTCCTGCGACATCTTCCACTGTGGTGTTTGTTGCACCTACTACACCATGGGTGAGTTCCCCGATATCCACCCTGTCCCTGGCTGCCTGATGATTGCTGATTCGGACTCTGGTAGTCATTTGTCTTGCGCTGTTGTGCCTGAGACTGAACAGAAACTGATCCCTTGCTGGAATCCCCCTCCCATTTTCTCTTGTTGTCACTGGGAGTAGCAGAAGTAGTGACAGCAGCAGTGGTAGCACTGATGCATTTGGGCAGCTTGTTCTGTTCCACTGCCTGATCCGTAAGGCGATGAGCAAGACGCTGAATGTCTTGGATGTTGTCGAGGTTTGCCGATGTAACATGGCTCTGAATCTCTGAGGCTAGACCCTTGAGGTAAAGTTCGATACGCTTGATCGGAGGGTCTACCATGGTTGGACACAAGATGGCCAGTTCGTTCGACCGTTTCGTGTAGGCTTCAATTTCTGACCCCGTCATTTTCAGGTGGTAAAACTCATCTTCCAACTTGTGGATGTCGTCACACGTGCATTATTCTCGTTTGATGAGTTCCTTAAAATCGTTCCAAGGTGTGGCGTTAGCAGCTGCCAACCCTAGGATCTGAACTTGCGCATTCCACCAGGTTAGCGTGATTCCTTCCAACGTACCAGTGGCGTACTTGACCCTGCGAGCCTCAGGGCATTCACACATCTCGAACACTGACTCGAGCTTCTCAAACCAATGGAGTAGTCCCACTGCTCCTTCCGTGCCACTGAATGTACTTGGACGACAGTCCATGAAGTTCTTGAAAGTGCAAACTGGTTGCGGTGCGTGCTGACCTATTGTGTACGAATAGGGCAAGGTTAAACACAAGAGTTGGTTTAGGAGTGTAGGATCTAAAGATCCTAGTGTGAGTTATGACTACAGGATATACCTCCTGCTTGTGCGGCTGCAAATGCCGCAGCAACTTGTTCGTTAATGAGAGCCGTCAACTGGGCTTGAGTCATGTTAATTCGTCCAGACATGATCTTCATAGCAAAGACAACATCGGTAAGAGAGAGGTTCGCGTAAAGTGCGATGACAGAAGAGTGTAAGCACATAGGTATTCTCATGTAATAGGGTCATGTGCATCTAGGCATACTACGAGCAAAGTTCTACGAAATTCTAGCAAGCGGGTAATAAACATAAACCTTATTACCTAGGATGTCGAGTCTTGCACGTGGAGCGAAGCGTCGTTGTGGATCGTTGAGAGCACTGTTCTGGTTATAGTCTGGTTTTAATAAAAACGTTTTCCTGTATTAAAACCAAGTTCTCTATAACCAATGGCTCTGATACCAATCTGTCACACCCCCAAAATCCACACGCGGAGTACCACCGCTTGGAGGCGTGACATGACCAGGATCGAGCCATCAATCATATCAAACATTGTGTATAGTAGTTAAAGTAATTCATAAACCCAATTCAATACGATTGATGTTCAAACCAAACTTTGTTTAAGTAGCGGAAGCACGCAAGTAAAACCCAACATAATTAATAATGTATGAAATGTCATAAGTGTTCAGCAAGCATTCACGATCCATTGCCCACAACGACCTGCTCCTCCTTGTGCAAGCTCCATAAGTACCTAAGGTCCTGCAAGGCATGCAGCAGAGAGTCAACAACTAGTTGAGCGAGTTCACAGAGTATAGTTCAGTAATTGTAAAAGTATGAGTAGCATTGTGTTCGTTCGTTAAGTCATGTATCATAATAGTTTCCATCGCGGCGTCCCTGGCAGGTATGCGAAGATATTAGGGGATGTTTTTCCCAAGTATTCCAGACTAGGTTTATTTGTATCGCGGCCCCCCAGGCAGGTGTGCGAAGATTTGTAAATTTTAGTTCGCGGCCTTCCTAAGGCAGGTATGCGAAGCCAGTCATAATATCGCGGCCAACCCTTGGCAAGTGTGCGAAGATCAGTTCAATAAGTGTTACTAGTCTAGTCGTATCTTGTTGTTATGTTCTATCATCCGAGTATAAGTCATCCAATCCCATTCCCACCCGGGAACCCATGCCTTGGCTGTGTGAACTCACCTTGGTTTGCTCGGTAGATACACAGAAAGTTCGAGTAAGCTATAGGGTGATCAACCACGTCCTAGCATGGTTATCATACAAGTCAGGTTCGTGTTTGAATATAGCACATAGGTTCTACACGTATTGTGGCAAATATAATCATGGCATACACAAGTATTCATAGCAGTCCAATAGCAGTCACGTAAACAAGTCTAAGTATCCGACCCAAGTCAATTGGGCTCGTAACAGTGAAAGTCCAATAGTGAGCAAGTGTTCACGGTCTCGAGTCGAGACTAACGATCTCGAGTCGAGACTAAGCAGTCTCGAGTTGTACTGGTTTCGAGGTCTCGAGTCGCAACAAGGGAGGTCTCGAGTTGTCATGGTCTGGTCGAGACTTCACGGTCTCGAGTCGCAACCGGACTCGTAAACGCTGGTCTCGAGTTGTGCTGTTTGTGTGCGAGTGTTGTGGTCTCGAGTCGAGACTAAGGGTTCTCGACTCGCAACCCTGGTCGAGACAAGCAATTTGTAACAACTTTCCATAATTCCAGTTTATCAATTCCGTAATGTTAGCAAACAAATTTGGCAGTTTCACAATCAGATCAAATCAACAACATTCACAGTTTCATAGCATCTTCAAACATGTTCATATACGTTCATATCATATTCA
The DNA here is from genome assembly GCF_002127325.2 of Helianthus annuus. Classification (NCBI taxonomy): domain Eukaryota; kingdom Viridiplantae; phylum Streptophyta; class Magnoliopsida; order Asterales; family Asteraceae; genus Helianthus; species Helianthus annuus. The sequence continues at coordinate 11,078,778 of NC_035445.2, forward strand.
AGAACAACCATTTACCAACATGCAGAACATATGGTCGGATTCATGTGATTAACCAAGTTATAATTATCATGCAACCAAATTCATATTTGCAAAACAAAATCATCACAGTCGGTTAACAAGCATATAATCGGACCACTTTACAACAAAAACAATAACAATAACAATAGCCTCCGATCCGGTTATCATGCATTCATAATATTATACAATATATGATTCGAGTCACTAGTATAAACCCTAACCGACCATGTGACCCGATCAATAATATCATCACATAAATATTCATATAAAACACGTAATCGGTAAACATACTACTAACCGAGATGAGAAAAGAATGATCCGAATCCCAAAAGCTTCGTAGGAAAGGGGGTGTTCGGCTGCCTTGGTTCTGAGTCGAGAGAGAGAGAGTGTGTTCTAGGGTTTGTGTGTGTGAGGATGTTTTGTAAAAGTGTGAGATAGTTACCACATCTCAAAGTTTATGCGATTAGGGGATGGGCCGAACCCTCCCTTGGGCTGCCCCATGGTCTCGAGTCAGATGTGTGTGGCCCGAATGGGCTTGTGTAGTCGAGTGGGTCACGCAAGCATATAAACAAACATTCACAATTTCACACAAGGCACGTATAACATGTTATTCAAATAGAGTTCACATAATCACGTAACGTTACACAAAAGTAGGTTCGAAATACGGGTTGTCACATTATCCCCCACTTAAAAGAAATTTCGTCCTGAAATTTGGTACGCACTCACTGAGGAAGCTAGGTAAGTTGTATATGTAAGTTGTATCGTTCACTGGTTTTCCTGGGGTGTCACAGTTGTGTTCGTCGACGGTGGTCATTTCATCCATGTAGAGCTTGGAGGATGGTATCCAATGCCACCCCCAAATATACTGTGGACAGCGAACAGAACAGTAAACGCAGCAGTCTGGCATACATTATACAGGGATCAGATCAGCGCGTACGAAATGTTTACGTACAAACCCCCGGACCTTAATGTAACGCCATATGTTCAAGATGTAGGTTAAATGTGTGTAATAATAATCACGTTATTCATTTACAATACAAGAGTACGTTTGTGTTTGTTCAATTTATGCGTTAAATCATTTACAATCCAAGTGTGTGTTTGTGTTTACTAAATATATGCGCTTTTGTACAACACTGAACAAAAGTGTTATTTTGGGGGCAATTTGGTACAAAAGTGTTATTTTGGACGAAAATGGCAAACATGCCCAAACCTTAGGGACGATTTTGGCAATAATAATAATAATAATAATAATAATAATAATAACAATAATAATAATAATAATAATAATAATAATAATAATAATAAAAAGTGTTAACTTAAATTTTGAACAAAATGTGTTATGTCAATTGAATCTGATTATTATTTTGATTGATAAGGGTGTTGCTAAATGCACTTCCATTTTTTTTTAATTTTACTGGTTGCATTTTTCACTTTAAGTTTGTAAATAAATACAATCAGCCCTTGTATTTTCTATTCTTTGGAAATTTGTATTAGAAAATATCCCTATTTATCTAGGGGTTTATCTACTTGTCATAATTTGAATATTTAGATATACCTGTGAATACATAACGATTCTATTGAAGAAAAAAAAAACTGCACTGATTGAAAGAAGGAGATTAAGAGAGAGCTTGAAGAAATAATGTTTTTTCAACTTTGATTTTCATCATAGTTCTAACTGGTTGAGTTTTCTTGGTATGTATTCTAACTAAAAGATCAACTATATTCTTTTGATTTGGAAAACGTCTCTCATCTTTAAAGTTCCTCTAGCAAATTCATCAAAAGTGATCGTCATCTTTTTCAAAAAGATGATTATCGATATGGATATTAATTCTCATGAATAGAATACTAACCAAAAAATAAGAAATAAGGTATTGATTAATTACACAGCAAGTATAGTGGAGAACAATTATGCATATATGGGTACTTTTTGAGAAAGGAGATCAGCAGTAGGTGTATCGATATTCTTAATAGGTGGAGATTGATAAGAGGTGATTTAGGGAAATAAATGATCTACTAAATTTTAATCAAAATCATTCGGGTGAAAAGAGAAAGAAACTTAAACAAAACAATCAAGAATTGATAAAAAAAAAACAAATAAGGAATGAACCAAATAAAAAATAAACCGTAAACAATTGAACAAAACAATAATATATAAAAGGTAAAGGATGGAATTTAAAAAATTATAAAAATGATATTTTTGAAAAAAAGATGTATATACAGTAAAAATAGAGGTATATTTAGCCACACAGATTCTTAATTGATTAGGAAAAAAATGAAAACGTGAAGTCTGAAAGAAAAGGAAGTAATACATTAACATGTTTGCTAATCCTATCTCCGCATTTCATTTCCATCTCTGGTCGTTTTTTCATCTTCGTTAAACCGGTTGATCTACCTATTGATTTTGAATTATGAAACAAATTTGATTGGAATGCCTAACTGAACCGAAACCTCCTTTTCCTTCACCGTTCATAGCTATCGTTAAATATGACTGAAACAACAGAAATGATTTGGAAATGAATACCAAAAAGGGTCATGCTATTTACACACGTTTCCCCTTATTTTCACATCCTAAAGCGCCCCGCTATGGCCAAAGAGGGGCGCTTAGGGCTTGGTCAACAGACAAGGACTGACTCTGTCAGTCCTTGTCCGTTGACCAAGCCCTAAGCGCCCCTCTGTGGCCAAAGCTCTGTCAGTCCTTTAGTGTGTGTTTGTGTGTTGGGTTGAAATGGGGCTAAAACGAGGGCCAAAGCGCCCCTCTTTGGCCATAGCGCTGCGCTTCGGTTCAAATTTTTCAACTAAGCGCCGCTCTTAGATCATGGCGGGGCGTTTAGAGTTTTTTTTTTAATTTTTAAATTTGTTTTTAATTCACAAACGCATCGATAATTGTCTAAATTTTACGTTTTTATTCCATTACACATCATTTTTTAATATATATGGACTATACGGCAAGTTCCGGATGAGTTCGGTTACGTGTGATGCCGTATTCCATTATATCGTATCATTCTGGTTTGAAACCACAAGTACTCCTGTTGGTGCAATTGTCTGTCGACTACATCTTCGTTCGAGTCTTAGGCTAGGGCTGATTGTATAGTGAACGGAAATCAAGAAACACATAAGATCAGACAGGTTCACTTATGTGTCACTTGAATAGGTCCGCTTATGTGTCAAGATTTAGGTTCGCTAATGTGTCAATTTGTTAGGTCCGCTTTTATGTCATGACATAAAAGCGAACCCATAAGTCTATATATAGGAGACCATATAAGCGGATCTGTGTGTGTTTTTGAAGGTGTAACGGCGAAGCCCTGCCCGTTTGTCTCCGAATCTTGTATATTTGTCAGATAATCAATAAAGGAGACGTTAAGTAGTGAAATCAAGCTTTACGAAGACTGAATCAATGAATTCCGCCTCTGATTCTGTCTAAGCACTCTTCTGTTCGACTCGTCAGGTCGCAAAAACGTTCCTACAAGTGGTATCAGAGCACAGGAGGAAGAGTTCTTACCGTTTAGCTCGATTTTCGCTCAAAATTCTGATTTCTACACCTTCTTTCATTAGTTCAGGGAGTTTTACCGGTTAAAATTGGATCAAAATCTCACAGGTTGTGTGTTACTGGACATAGACAAACCCTTGAAAGTTTTGGACTGAAATACGGACTAAAAATCGGTCAAAATGTGTTCCGAATAAGATCCGCTTTTACGGCATCGTCATAGGTTCGCTCAAACAGATCCGCTTTTAGATACATTTTAAACCAGGTCCACTCCAAAATTACACCTGGTCCGCTCGAAAGACAATCATCAGGTTCGCTTTTAAGGACAAATTCACCTGGTCCGTTCCAAAATCAGATTGGTCCGCTCGAAACTGTATTAGGTCCGCTTTTAAGGTTCGCTTATAGGGTTGTGTTCTGGTCCGCTCAAAGTGATTGACTACAGGTTCGCTTTTGAGGACATCATCTGGTTCGTTCGAAAAGTTGTTTTCTGGTTCGCTTTTAGTGATTCGCTCTTGTGTACAATCCTGGTCCGCTTATTTGGACAACTTGGGTTCCGCTTTTCTGTCACTATCACTGGTTCGCTTTTGTGATCAACAAAGATTTGTCGAGTTTATTCGAACGATGACAGAAATGGTTTTTGATGAACAAGAAAATAATAAGCTTGAAAGCTTGAATAATTGGTATATGAGAACTGTGGATACCAATTATAGGAATGTGAGTACGGATTGGGTTAAAAGTTTTGAACTTTTCTTGTGTCAAAAGGATGAAACGTTGAATGAGATGGAAGCACGATTTAAAGTTCTAACAGACAATTTGTGGAGAAAGGGTATTAGAATGTCAACTGATGAATATATATTGAAATTAACAACTGCATTACCTGCCAAATGGGATGAATTCATGGTTGAGCTAAAAGGAAAATATTTTTTCCAAGAACTTAATCCACATCAGTTCTTTAATGAGGTTTATGCAGAGTGTCGTAAGGAAGAAAAGAAAAGAAGGGAATTCTTGAATGAGATAGGAAAGAATTTACAAGAATTGGAACTGGATGTGATTACAGAAATCGATAAAAGAGTTCGGATATGTCTTGCAACAAAAAGGATTCTGAAATATGATATTAAAAGGAAATGTTATATCGATGAAAGTATGAATCCTTTTAATTTTGTTAAACTTTTTGGTGCAGAAACATACAAGATGGAAAAAGATCAAGATTCAAAGATTGAAGAATCTGTGAAGAATGACTCTTCAAGTTCTGCATCAGTGTGCTCAAAATGTGACAACTTCAAGACTGAAAATGACAAATTCTTGGAGGATGCGAAAAGTTTGACATCAGAAGTCAAGAAGTTGAAAGAAGAAAAGCAAACTGATGAAAAGCAAATTCTTATTCTGAAAGAAAATTGTGAGAAACTGAAGGTTGAAAATGACAAACTGTTAAGTAATTTGAACAGTTTGACATTTGAAAACAAGAATTTGAAAGAAAAAGAAAAGGTTTTTGAAGAGAAAATTAAGGATTTTGAAATTGAAAAATCAAGAAGTGAAAAAGAATTTCGAAACCAAATGAAAATTCTTGAAGATGAGAGAGATGTTTTTAGTAAAAACAACATTGAAAAACAAAAAATGATAAATTCCCATCTTAAGAAAATTATAGAGTTGGAAAAAGAGCTTGAAAAGAAAAAGAAATCTTCAGAAGATGAGGATTTCTGGATTAAGCTAGAAAACAAGAATCTGAAGGCGAATGAATAAAAATTTCAGGAACAGATAAAAGTTTTGATGAATGAAAAATCTTTTCTTGAAAATTTGAAGAATGAGAATGAGAAAACAATCAAGTCTCATTTTGGGAGAATATCTCGGCTTGAAAGTGAAGCTGAGAATTCGAGGAGCAAAATTGAGGAACTTGAAAAGAAAGTGAAAGGTTTTGTGACTTCATCTGAGTGTTTTAATATCCCCTGTCCAAAACCTATCAATTCTGTTCCAATAAGTGACGATGTCACAAACTTTGACAATGTCAAAGTTGAAGATTGCGATGAAAAATCTGATGATGTAAATGAAAAATGAAAAATTAGAAAAACAAAAATTGTTTTTAAAATTAAAAGAAAAATTTCAGAAAACTGTTCTACAATCGACTGAAAAAGGTGAATGTTCTAAACAAAAACCTTTGAAGAAGAAAGTGGAACATAAACAAAAAGATAATAAAAGTTCATCAGATCGATCATCCAATCAAAATAAAAAATTACAAAAAGTAAAAAATGAAAAATCAAAAACTGTAAGTAATAAGTGGTGCAGGTCGGACCACAGTACTTCAAAGCCAAATTCAGCAAATTTGAGAAAGGAATATCACCAAGCCAAACAATGCTTTAAACAATGCTTTGATCTGAGTGTTTGGACTCAAAATGGTGATTGGTACGATAACAGAGTGTGTTACAGCTGCGGATATCATGGACACATTGCTGTTAACTGCCAGTATTGGAGTCATGAGACCAGGAGGTGCTTTAACTGCAACATCAAAGGTCACATTGCCAGAGATTGCCCAAGGAAATCAAGTGAAAGATTGAGGGTTAATTCTCAGAAAGTGGCAAAGATTCCAGTCAAGGTCAAGCCCCAGGAACAGAAGGTTCTAAAACCTAAAGTTCAAGAACAGTCAATTCAAGAAAAGAAAGTTAAACTTTCACAGGGGCAGAAAGACAGACTGAGGAAAAAGAGAAAGAAGGCGAGAGTTTATCTCGAAAGGATTTTGTCCTCGGGTTCATCCGTTGGGAAAAATAAGAGTTCTGATGAATCGACTCCTTCGATTGAAAAGTCTAGCAAGACGAATTCATCAGATACAAATCTGAGGACAGAACAGAGAGAGAAGAAGAAGAAAAAGTGTAGGCAATGAATCTGGCTCATCTAAGTCAGACAAGCCACACTCAGGCAATGATTCTGGTTCGTCAAAGCCAGAGGAGCCATTGGTTGAGGTAAAAAAGGAGAGTTCTAGTTTAACAATGGATGATGCAAATTTTCCACCATTGTTGAACAAGAATTCGAAATCACCCAAGGCTGGTCAAGCTTGGGTGAATCTTTTCAAATGATAAACCCTGACTTGCCGGAGATCCCAAGATGGTATCGTGGATCATGAATCGGAATCTTTCTCTAATTCTATTCGGTAATGTCAATCATACAAATGGTAAAAAGGTTTGTATGTGTTTTTCCTACAAGTGGTATTAGAAAAATCTATGTTTTTACAAGTGGTACAGAGGTTTCTGAATTGCAAATGGTAAATCAAGGACATTAACTTGTACTTGGATTTTCCTACTTATGGTTGAAAGACAAGATGATGAACCGTAACCCCATACCTAAAATGTTTGGTAAACAAACTTATATTTTCTGGAAAAACCATTTTGATTAAAACAAACTTAAGAGTTTTGAAATCATAATGGGTGTCACACCCCCAAAATCCACCTGCGGAGTACCACGCTTGGGAGCGTGACATGACCAGGATCAAGCCACCAATTATATCAAACATAGCATTTAATAATAATCATAGACATAATTGATGTTCAAAACCAAACATTGTATATGTAGCGGAAGCATTAAATGTAAAACCCAAAACATAATTATCAATGTGTGAATGTAAAAGCGTTTAATAAGCATTCACGTGTTCTTGTCCACAACGACCCGCTTTCTCCTCTGGTGCAAGCTCCAAGTATACCTAAGGTCCTGCAAGGCATGCAGCAAATAATCAACAAACTAGTTGAGCGAGTTCACAGAAAGTAAGTTCATAACATAGTGCATACGTTTAGCTAGTGGGGGCTTCCCATACTAGTGTGTACTAAAGGTGGGGGCTTCCCAAACCTTGTGTTTATATTACCGGTGGGGGCTTCCCACGTTTATCCTTACTAATGAGGGCTTCTCATCAGTGGTACTTACTAGACTAACTTCCAACCATGTGTTCTTCTTTACCGAGAACAGGAATACGTACTGGGTCACGTAGGCTTTACGTGACGTGCCCTTCCCCGAGGACAGTGGTACGCGTGGGGGCTACGTAGGCTTTACGCAGCGTGTCCTTCCGACCCGGAAGACAGTAGAAGGTATTGGGTTACGTAGGCTTTACGTAACGTGTCCTCCCGACCCGGGAGACAAATGGCAAATACTGGGTTACGTAGGCTTTACGTAACGTGTCCTGACTATCCTGAGGACGATGGTCTATAGTCTAGTGAATGCGTAAGTACGAGTAACTCAATCAATATCAACATATCCAACCCAATTCCCAACCCGGGAATCCCATGCCTTGGCTGTGTGAACTCACCTTGATTTTCTCGGCAGATACACAAAGAGTATAGATAAGCTAGTAAATGGTCAATCACGTCCTAGCATGGTTGTAATACAAGTCAGGTTTTGACTAAGGAAATGCACATATACATCATACAAGTTAACACATTACTGTCACGCATAAATTATGGCAACGTTTGACTGTTAAGCAATACGTACAACTTGTACGGTTTAAACAAGTAAGTCCAAAGCTATAACAAACTGATAACACAATCCCGGCCCAATTAATATTCGTGAGTGATCCAATAACAATCGGCCCAAATAGAACAAGTAACAAACATCTAATGCGATCCAGTTCATGTTGTGCGATCTATAGCAGCCCAGCCCAACATTTCATCCGGCCCAACAATCAAATAACACATGTACGGCCCAAATAATGTAACAGTCAACTTGTGCGTTTGGTGTGTGCTTGTGCGAGTGATCTGGGTTGTGCGACTAGAATTGGGCTTAAGGCCCAATCAGTTAATCAGATCCGTGACCTTGTGCGATATGTTAACTCTTGTGCGACTGAGATCATATTGTGCGACTGGGAACCTGTTGTATGACTGGCCCTTGTATGACTGGATCAGGTCTTGTGCGAGCAGACCCCTTATGCGACTAGGGGTCTTGTGCGACCGAGCTTAATGGCCGATTATTAGGAAATCAGTTACAATTATTCAAAGTTTCCAAGTTTATCATGATAGTCAATTAACATAATTCCAAGTATTTGGTCACCCTAATATCGATCAAACAGGGATATCAACTATCCAATCCTCATGAACCCTAAAATCATCTCAACTCATAATCAAGAATAATCTAATGAAACACTTAAGCATACCCGATTTAACAATCATATAGCCTATTACAGAATCATCATTAAGCTTAACAAATCCGAGACATAACATAACAGCGGATTATCATCAACATACAATACCGATTTCATAAACATGAATCCGTTTAACACATTACCACATCACAGCCGATTACTATATATCTATACTTCCGATTTTGAGTTAAGATCATAAGATATATTCACATATTCTGACTAGCCTAAATCGATCAACAATCATCATGTAAACATCATGTGAATGCATATCACATACAATCGAATAATAAACAAACAACATACACTAACCGGTTACGAGTAGGAAAAAGGATGATCCGAGTACAATAGTCTTGGTGGCCATCGGTTTCAAGCAACGAGAGAGGGAGAGAAATCGTCTAGGGTTGTGTGTGTGTTCTTGTGTTGGTAACCAAATGAGAAACAAAACCCCTTACAGCTTGTTTGTTCACGTGAAAGGGAAGTGGGCCGAACCCTCAATGGGCTGCCCTAATGGTCCGCGTACAAGAATGAGGCCCAAACGGCCTTGTGCGAGTGATGTGTATGTTGTGCGGTTTGGTTACCTAGTGTTGTGCGATTCGAGTTATTAACATACGTACATACACAAAGCACACAATAATAAAACATTTATTAAATCCAAACATATAACTTAGTTCACATATGCACATAGCGTTACACAAAGCGAGTCTAAAGTTCGAGTTGTCACATTATCCCCAACTAATTGGAAATTTCGTCCCGAAATTTGGTATGCACTCACTGAGGAAGCTAGGTAAACTGCGTTGTTCACTGTTTTTCCTGGGGTGTCACATCCTCCCCCCGTTGATCTGGAATTTCGTCCCGAAATTCCGAAGTAGTAGCTTCAGCCTCAGCAGTGGTCGTACTGTTCGCGAACAATTGGGGGTACTTTTCTGTCATCCTGTCTTCGCGTTCCCAGGTGTACTCTGGGCCACGTTTGGAGTTCCAACGAACTCGGACAAGAGGGATTCTCTTGTGTTTGAGGACCTTCACATCCCGGTCCGTGATTTCAACTGGTTCCTCGACGAACTGCAACCGCTCGTCGATAGTGAGTTCCTTGAAAGGAATGATGAGGTTTTCATCTGATAGGCACTTCTTTAGGTTCGATACATGAAAGACATTGTGAACTGCCCCGAGTTCAGCTGGTAGGTTCAACTTGTAGGCTACCTTGCCAATCTTTTCTATGATTTCGAATGGTCCGACGTACCGCGGATTTAGTTTGCCCCGTTTGCCAAAACGTACTACACCCTTCCAGGGTGAAACTTTCAATAATACCCGGTCCCCGACCTGAAATTCCAATGGCTTTCTACGCTTGTCCGCGTAGGCTTTCTGACGGTCGCGTGCTGCCGCCATGCGTTGTCGTATTTGTGCAATCTTTTCTGTGGCGTCCACTACAATCTCTGGACCCGTGATCTGACTATCCCCCACCTGTGCCCAGCAGAGGGGTGACCGGCATTTACGCCCGTACAATGCCTCGAATGGAGCGGCTTGAATGCTGGTGTGATAACTATTATTGTATGAAAACTCCACCAAAGGGAGGTGCTTTTCCCAGCCGTTGCCGAAATCGATAACGCATGCCTGAAGCATGTCTTCGAGAGTTTGAATCGTTCGCTCAGACTGCCCGTCCGTCTGAGGGTGATATGCTGTGCTCATGTCTAACCTTGAGCCGAAAGATTTGTGCATTGCTTGCCAAAGTTCTGACGTGAATCGTGCATCGCGATCCGAAATGATGGATGTGGGCACCCCGTGCCTCGAAACAACTTCTTTAAGATATACGTCTGCGAGAGTGGAGAACTTGTCCGTTTCCTTTATAGCCAGGAAGTGTGCAGACTTGGTGAGTCGATCCACGATCACCCATATGGTATCATTCCCACGCTGGGATCTAGGTAGGCCTGTAACGAAATCCATGGAAATTTCTTCCCATTTCCATTGCGGTATCTTAGGCTGCTGAAGTAGGCCAGCTGGTTTCTGATATTCAACCTTGACCCTCGCACAGGTCAAGCATTTTCCAACGTACGTAGCGATGTGGGCCTTCATGCTAGGCCACCAATAAGTAGTGCTGATGTCGTGGTACATTTTGTCCGACCCTGGATGTACCGAGTAGCGAGACTTGTGAGCTTCATCCATTACAAGTTCGCGTAGACCGCCATAAAGTGGGACCCAAATACGCCCCGTTACATAGTAGGCGCCGTCTGCCTTCTGTTCCATTTGTTGTCGTGAGCCGCGTAAGGCTTCAGCCTTGACGTTTTCGGGCTTCAATGCTTCTGCCTGAGCATCTCGTATCTGTGCAGGAAGGCTAGACTGAATCGTAAGCTGTAGCGCTCGCACGCGCCGAGGTAAAGTGTCTTTTCGACTAAGGGCATCAGCCACAACATTGGCTTTGCCTGGATGGTACTTGATAGCGCATTCGTAATCGTTAAGTAACTCGACCCATCGTCGTTGACGCATATTCAAATCCTTCTGCTTAAGGATATGCTCGAGACTCCTGTGATCGGTGTAAATCGTGCACCTGGTACCGTACAGGTAGTGTCGCCATATCTTAAGCGCGAAAACAACAGCTCCCAGCTCTAAATCGTGCGTCGTGTAGTTGCGTTCATGAACCTTAAGTTGGCGAGAGGCGTAGGCAATAACTTTATCCCGCTGCATCAACACACATCCAAGTCCCCGAATGGATGCATCACAATATACTACGAAGTCATCTGTGCCCTCTGGCAATGAGAGAATAGGTGCACTGCAAAGTCTATCCTTTAGGTGCTGAAAAGCAGTCTCCTGGGGCTCTCCCCAGCGATAGGTGACACCCTTCTGTGTCAGTAGCGTAAGCGGCTGCGCAATCTTCGAGAAATCCTTGATAAACCGTCTGTAGTAACCTGCCAAACCCAAGAATTGGCGTATTTCTGTCGGCGTACGCGGTGCAGGCCAGTTTCTGATCGAATCTACCTTGGATGGATCGACATGGATCCCATCCCTGTTTACCACATGGCCTAAGAAGTGGACTTCATGAAGCCAGAAGTCGCATTTAGAAAGCTTGGCGTACAGCTGTTCCTTCCGAAGGAGTTCCAATATCAGACGTAGATGCTGCTCGTGTTCCTCCTGACTGTTGGAGTAAATCAGAATGTCGTCGATGAAAACAATGACGAACTTGTCGAGATAGGGTTTGCACACCCTGTTCATAAGATCCATAAATACAGCTGGCGCGTTCGTTAACCCGAACGGCATGACAAGAAACTCGTAGTAGCCGTAGCGAGTTCTGAATGCGGTCTTGGAGACGTCCTCCTCCCGGACTCTCAGCTGATGATAACCTGACCTCAGGTCTATCTTCGAATAATAGCACGACCCTTGCAACTGGTCGAATAAGTCGTCGATGATCGGAAGAGGATAACGGTTCTTCACCGTCACCTTGTTGAGTTCACGGTAGTCGATGCACATCCTGAACGTACCGTCTTTCTTTTTCACGAAGAGTACTGGAGCTCCCCAAGGCGAAGAGCTTGGACGAATGAAACCCTTTTCCAAGAGCTCTTGTAGCTGCTTTGACAGTTCCTCCAATTCTGATGGAGCTAGACGATATGGTGCGCGAGCTATGGGTGCTGCTCCTGGAGCGAGCTCGATCTGAAATTCGACCTGACGATGAGGCGGTAAGCCAGGTAAGTCTTCAGGAAACACCTGAGGGTAATCACGTACAATTGGAATATCCTCCAATTTCTTTTCCTTTGCTGATGCGTCTGTAACGAGTGCCAGAATGGCAGTGTGACCCTTTCGTAAGCATTTCTGAGCCTTCAAGAAAGAGATGATGCCAACCACAGCACCACTCTTGTCGCCTAGGACTTCGAGAGGTTCTTGACCAGAACGAGGAATGCGAATTATCTTTTCTCTGCATAAAATTTCTGCCTGGTGTTGGGATAACCAATCCATCCCAATCACGACGTCGAAGCTACCCAAAACTATGGGAATGAGGTCGATAGAGAAAGCTTGACCAGCTAGGATAAGATTACAACCCTGAACTACGTGCGTGGCTTCTAGACTTTTACCGTTAGCTAACTCTACTACATGTTTGGTTGGTAAAAGTGTTGGTGCACGTTTTAGCAGTTGACACATTTTCACAGACATATAGCTTGTATCCGCACCCGAATCAAACAAAACAGTAACGTAAATATTGTCGAGGAGAAACTTACCCATAACCACATTGGGATCGTTCACTGCGTCGCCTCGACCTAGTACGAATGCACGACCACGAGCTTCATTGCCGTTGTTGTTGTTTCCCCCGTTATTGTTCCCGTTGCCCTGGTTATTGTTGTTGCGATTCTGGTTCAACTGAGGGCAGTCGCGCTTGAGGTGACCTTCAGCCCCACACTGGAAACATCCCCGGTTTCCACGCTGTGGCTGCTGCTGCTGCTGGTGGTTCTGTGGAGCTGGTTGCTGCAGTTGCTGGTTCTGGTTCGCAGGACGAGGGCTCCTACAGTCTTTGGCCTCGTGACCCATCTTAAGACACCTTTGACAATGACCCTTGTTACACGGGCCATTGTGATGTCTGTGGCAATTGTGGCACTTAGGCTGACTTCCCTGATATCTCCTCTGTCTATGACCACCAGAGGATTGCTGACTGGGACTCTGATAGTGGTCGATCTTCTGCTGCTGAGCTTGTGGCTGAACAGTCGCTGAACCTTTACTAGAATCTCCTTCCCACTTTCTTTTGCTGTCGCTAGTAGTAGCAGGAGTAGCTGAAGGAGTGACTGTAGCAGTAGCGTTGACACGCTTAGGCAGTTTATTCTGATCCACTGCCTGGTCGGTGATACGATGAGCGAGGCGTTGGATTTCCTGGATGTTGTCGAGATTAGCCGAAGTAACATGGCTCTGGATCTCTGGCGCCAATCCCTTGAGATACATCTCAATGCGCTTGTATGGAGGGTCCACCATAGTTGGGCACAATACGGCCAGCTCATTCGACCGTTTAGTATATGCTTCGATCTCCGATCCAACCATTTTCAAATTATACAGCTCGTCTTCCAACTTGTGAATATCTTCACGTGTACAATACTCCCTCTTGATAAGTTCCTTAAAATCGTTCCAGGGTGTGGCGTTAGCAGCTGCCAACCCCAGAATTTGCACCTGCGCGTTCCACCAGGTTGCGCGATTCCTTCCAAGGTGCCAGTAGCAAACTTGACCTTGCGAGCCTCAGGGCACTCGCACATTTCGAATACTGATTCTAGCTTTTCAAACCAATGGAGGAGTCCCACTGCCCCCTCGGTGCCGCTGAAGGAATTTGGACGACAGTCCATGAAGTTCTTGAAAGTGCAGACAGGCTGCTGCGCGTGTTGACCTATTGTGTACGAATAGGACGAAGTTAAATACGAGAGTTAATGTAGGATCTAGAGATCCTAGTGTGTGCCTATACTGCAGGATATACTACCTGCTTGAGCTGCTGCAACTGCCGCAGCAACTTGAGCTTGAACGAGAGCCTCTAGCTGGGCTTGTGTCATGTTGATTCGTCCATACATGATCTTCATTGTAACAAGTAGCATAGGTAAGAATGGTTCGCGAATAGGGCGATGACAGAGAAGTGTAAGCACGTAGGGATTCTCACGCTATTGTATCATGTGTATCTAAGCGTAATGCGAGCAAAGTTCTAAACAGTTCTAGCAAACAGGCAATAAACATAACCTTATTACCTAGGATGTCGAGTCTTGCACGTGGAGCGAAGCGTCGTTGTGGATCGTTGAGAGCACTGTTCTGGTTATAGTCTGGTTTTAATAAAAAACGTTTTTCCCATATTAAAACCAAGTTCTCTATAACCAATGGCTCTGATACCAATCTGTCACACCCCCAAAATCCACCTGCGGAGTACCACCGCTTGGGAGCGTGACATGACCAGGATCAAGCCACCAATTATATCAAACATAGCATTTAATAATAATCATAGACATAATTGATGTTCAAAACCAAACATTGTATATGTAGCGGAAGTATTAAATGTAAAACCCAAAACATAATTATCAATGTGTGAATGTAAAAGCGTTTAATAAGCATTCACGTGTTCTTGTCCACAACGACCCGCTTTCTCCTCTGGTGCAAGCTCCAAGTATACCTAAGGTCCTGCAAGGCATGCAGCAAATAATCAACAAACTAGTTGAGCGAGTTCACAGAAAGTAAGTTCATAACATAGTGCATACGTTTAGCTAGTGGGGGCTTCCCATACTAGTGTGTACTAAAGGTGGGGGCTTCCCAAACCTTGTGTTTATATTACCGATGGGGGCTTCCCACGTTTATCCTTACTAATGAGGGCTTCTCATCAGTGGTACTTACTAGACTAACTTCCAACCATGTGTTCTTCTTTACCGAGAACAGGAATACGTACTGGGTCACATAGGCTTTACGTGACGTGCCCTTCCCCGAGGACAGTGGTACGCGTGGGGGCTACGTAGGCTTTACGCAGCGTGTCCTTCCGACCCGGAAGACAGTAGAAGGTATTGGGTTACGTAGGCTTTACGTAACGTGTCCTCCCGACCCGGGAGACAAATGGCAAATACTGGGTTACGTAGGCTTTACGTAACGTGTCCTGACTATCCTGAGGACGATGGTCTATAGTCTAGTGAATGCGTAAGTACGAGTAACTCAATCAATATCAACATATCCAACCCAATTCCCAACCCGGGAATCCCATGCCTTGGCTGTGTGAACTCACCTTGATTTTCTCGGCAGATACACAAAGAGTATAGATAAGCTAGTAAATGGTCAATCACGTCCTAGCATGGTTGTAATACAAGTCAGGTTTTGACTAAGGAAATGCACATATACATCATACAAGTTAACACATTACTGTCACGCATAAATTATGGCAACGTTTGACTGTTAAGCAATACGTACAACTTGTACGGTTTAAACAAGTAAGTCCAAAGCTATAACAAACTGATAACACAATCCCGGCCCAATTAATATTCGTGAGTGATCCAATAACAATCGGCCCAAATAGAACAAGTAACAAACATCTAATGCGATCCAGTTCATGTTGTGCGATCTATAGCAGCCCAGCCCAACATTTCATCCGGCCCAACAATCAAATAACACATGTACGGCCCAAATAATGTAACAGTCAACTTGTGCGTTTGGTGTGTGCTTGTGCGAGTGATCTGGGTTGTGCGACTAGAATTGGGCTTAAGGCCCAATCAGTTAATCAGATCCGTGACCTTGTGCGATCTGTTAACTCTTGTGCGACTGAGATCATATTGTGCGACTGGGAACCTGTTGTACGACTGGCCCTTGTATGACTGGATCAGGTCTTGTGCGAGCAGACCCCTTATGCGACTAGGGGTCTTGTGCGACCGAGCTTAATGGCCGATTATTAGGAAATCAGTTACAATTATTCAAAGTTTCCAAGTTTATCATGATAGTCAATTAACATAATTCCAAGTATTTGGTCACCCTAATATCGATCAAACAGGGATATCAACTATCCAATCCTCATGAACCCTAAAATCATCTCAACTCATAATCAAGAACAATCTAATGAAACACTTAAGCATACCCGATTTAACAATCATAGAGCCTATTACAGAATCATCATTAAGCTTAACAAATCCGAGACATAACATAACAGCGGATTATCATCAACATACAATACCGATTTCATAAACATGAATCCGTTTAACACATTACCACATCACAGCCGATTACTATATATCTATACTTCCGATTTTGAGTTAAGATCATAAGATATATTCACATATTCTGACTAGCCTAAATCGATCAACAATCATCATGTAAACATCATGTGAATGCATATCACATACAATCGAATAATAAACAAACAACATACACTAACCGGTTACGAATAGGAAAAAGGATGATCCGAGTACAATAGTCTTGGTGGCCGTCGGTTTCAAGCAACGAGAGAGGGAGAGAAATCGTCTAGGGTTGTGTGTGTGTTCTTGTGTTGGTAACCAAATGAGAAACAAAACCCCTTACAGCTTGTTTGTTCACGTGAAAGGGAAGTGGGCCGAACCCTCAATGGGCTGCCCTAATGGTCCGCGTACAAGAATGAGGCCCAAACGGCCTTGTGCGAGTGATGTGTATGTTGTGCGGTTTGGTTACCTAGTGTTGTGTGATTCGAGTTATTAACATACGTACATACACAAAGCACACAATAATAAAACATTTATTAAATCCAAACATATAACTTAGTTCACATATGCACATAGCGTTACACAAAGCGAGTCTAAAGTTCGAGTTGTCACAATGGGAAAATAGTTTGTTGTGAGGGGGAGTTCTGATTGTTTACGCCAAATGGATGGAGAATTGAAGTGATTCTTATCATGTTGTCAAGTTTGTATAGTTTGTTTCAAATTTTCTCAGAAAATCAAAATTGAAACATATTTTGATTTTAGGGGGAGTAAAATTTTAAAAAATTAGAAAATTTGAAAATGTCAAAAACATTGAAAAATTGCAAAAATGAGTTTTGTTGCGAAATAAGAGGAAATGATAGTAAATCAATGGACTATCACAGCACGCTAAAGAAATGTAATGTCAAATGTGATAAACGGTCTCACTGATGATGTGACGATAGGTTTTTGTACATTTAGTAGATTTATTCGGGATATAAACCTAAAATTTCAAACTTGTGAAAATTCGTGGGGAACACTACTTGGATATATAGGTAACCCCTGAAATCTCGTTTGAAAGGTCTCATATTCTGATATACTAGGTGTTTATACTCTATGATGTCTGGGGTATTATTCCGGGACTTCTGCTGAACGGTAGTTCTGACCTAGTCCTTGGCTAATACTTTATCCAAAATGCTTGAAATATAGCATAAAGCCCTCAGTTGATTAGACAATAAAATTGATAATCATCTGTTGTAGCTAAAAAGATCCTCTAAAGGGGACACACTGCTAAGTCGAAGCTGATATCTCTCTGCTGAACGGAAGTTCTGACCTGAGATCCCTCAGTTCTCGCATTTTTCCCCTAATTTATGTACAGATATCATTGTAGTATTCATACCTGTAAGACTGAATATTGGGATTCTGGATACGGGAGTATATTCAAGAGGTAGGACACATGAATTGAACTAAGTTCATAAAACACTTAAATAGTATCCTGAATAGATTGAAAATTGTATGAAATTTTAAGAGGACAACTATATCGTCAATCTACGTGAATCGTTTAGAACTTAAAATGATTAGAAGCTTAACGGTGCTTGTGATGTGTCTCAAAAACTGATATGATCCTTTTGCACAATCTCACAAAAACATGTTTGTTTTGCATTTTAATTTCTGTCTTTGCATTTACGTTTCATATTTTGAAAAATCCAAAAAGATTTTCGACAAATGATGATGAAAATCTGACATTCAAAATCTCAAAGGCTAAACTTGATGAACAGACAGGTTGGTTAAGTGGTTTGAAATGTTTAAAATGATTCATTAGGTTGAATCAGTAATTGGAATGTGTCAAATGTTGAAAAAGTTTTAATTGTGAAAAGTCTCAAATGATTAGTTGACTCATTAAGTTGAATCACAATTATTTTGGTTTGTTATAGAGTGGTTGAATTTTGCAGGTTTCTGATCCTGTTGCTACGGAAAGCCAGGAGGTACAGCAGAACCTGAGGAGAGCTTAAAATGATAAAGCCAGGATTTGATTTCAATGGTGATAACAAATGCCAGACGGCGATCCCAGCTTAATGATAGGGGGAGTCTGATGAAAGTTAGAGCCAGTGAAAGATCCAGGCATATAATTCCAGGAGGAAGTTACTGAAGAAGAAAATGATTCCAGGCAGAGTTCCTGAAGAAGACTGAACAAGATTGAAGAGCTGTCAATGTTTGAAGACTCTCACTGAAGATTCCGTCAACATTCAAGGGGGAGTCTGTTGGTGCAGTTGTCTGTCGACTACATCTTCGTTCGAGTCTTAGGCTAGGGCTGATTGTATAGTGAACGGAAATCAAGAAACACATAAGATCAGACAGGTTCGCTTATGTGTCACTTGAATAGGTCCGCTTATGTGTCAAGATTTAGGTTCGCTAATGTGTCAATTTGTTAGGTCCGCTTTTATGTCATGACATAAAAGCGAACCCGTAAGTCTATATATAGGAGACCATATGAGCGGATCTGTGTGTGTTTTTGAAGGTGTAACGGCGAAGCCCAGCCCGTTTGTCTCCGAATCTTGTATATTTGTTAGATAATCAATAAAGGAGACGTTAAGTAGTGATATCAAGCTTTACGAAGACTGAATCAATGAATTCCGCCTCTGATTCTGTCTAAGCACTCTTCTATTCGACTCGTCAGGTTGCAAAAACGTTCCTACAACTCCTATGTGTCGTGTTATGTGTATACACCCCCTAACGGATAAGTACCTGACGTATTTTGTCATTAAATGTAGTATTATTACGTATATTGTCATTTTGGGTTCGTACAAGTGCGTATTTCATCCGTATGGGTCGTGTCGGTGACATTCGGGTATCGAGATGTTATTGTCTATTGGTGCCCGTATTAGTACGTAGTCTGTTGCTATGGAGTATTATATTTCTATCTGTCTTATTATGATGTATTTTGCCGTATGGGTCTTGTCGGTGACATTCGGTGTTCGGTGTTGTACAAAAGCGCATATATTTACCAAACACAAACACACACTTGGATTGTAAATGATTTAACGCATATATTGAACAAACACAAACGTACTCTTGGATTGTAAATGAATTAACATAATTATTATTACACACATTTAACCTACAATTTTCCCTCTGTTGGGCGGGCCAGACGAATCCGAGCAACCTCATCAGGTGGTTGCGGTTGTGTTCGTCGACGGTGGTCATTTCATCCATGTAGAGCTTGGAGGATGGTATCCAATGCCACCCCCAAACATACTGTGGACAGCGAACAGAACAGAAAGCGCAGCAGCCTGGCATACATTATATAGGGATCAGATCAGCGCGTACGAAATGTTTACGTACAAACCCCCGGACCTTAATGTAACGCCATATGTTCAAGATGTAGGTTAAATGTGTGTAATAATAATCACGTTATTCATTTACAATACAAGAGTACGTTTGTGTTTGTTCAATTTATGCGTTAAATCATTTACAATCCAAGTGTGTGTTTGTGTTTACTAAATATATGCGCTTTTGTACAACACTGAACAAAAGTGTTATTTTGGGGGCAATTTGGTACAAAAGTGTTATTTTGGACGAAAATGGCAAACCTGCCCAAACCTCAGGGACGATTTTGGCGATATATTATAATAATAATAATAATAATAATAATAATAATAATAATAATAATAATAATAATAATAATAATAATAATAATAATAATAATAATAATAATAATAATAATAATAAGTGTTATCTTAAATTTGGAACAAAATGTGTTATGTCAATTGAAAGGCGGAACGTGGTTGAAATTATTGCGGATATTAAAGCTTTAAGTTTTCTTTGGTTTTCTAATCGGTGTAAACAGGTTACGGTAGGTTGGAAGGATTGGCAGTCCTTTAGTTTCGATGTGATGTAAGTTGGTTCGGGTGTCTCCGTCTGGGAGATTTCCCGTTGTTTTGTTGTTTGTTAATGAAATCCGCCTTTCAAAAAAAAAATTGAATCTGATTATTATTTTGATTGATAAGGGTGTTGCTAAATGCACTTCCATTTTTTTTAATTTTACTGGTTGCATTTTTCCCTTTAAGTTTGTAAATAAATACAATCAGCCCTTGTATTTTCTATTCTTTGGAAATTTGTATTAGAAAATATCCCTATTTATCCAGGGGTTTATCTACTTGTCATAATTTGAATATTCAGATATACCTGTGAATACATAACGATTCTATTGAAGAAAAAAAAAACTGCACTGATTGAAAGAAGGAGATTAAGAGAGAGCTTGAAGAAATAATGTTTTTTCAACTTTGATTTTCATCATAGTTCTAACTTCTAACTGGTTGAGTTTTCTTAGTATGTATTCTAACTAAAAGATCACTTATATTCTTTTGATTTGGAAAACGTCTCTCATCTTCAAAGTTCCTCTAGCAAATTCATCAAAAGTGATCGTCATCTTTTTCAAAAAGATGATTATCGATATGGATATTAATTCTCATGAATAGAATACTAACCAAAAAACAAGAAATAAGGTATTGATTAATTACACAGCAAGTATTGAATGTGGAGAACAATTATGCATATATGGGTACTTTTTGAGAAAGGAGATCAGCAGTAAGTGTATCGATATTCTTAATAGGTGGAGATTGATAAGAGGTGATTTAGGGAAATAAATGATCTACTAAATTTTAATCAAAATCATTCGGGTGAAAAGAGAAAGAAACTTAAACAAAACAATCAAGAATTGATAAAGAAAAAAACAAATAAGGAATGAACCAAATAAAAAATAAACCGTAAACAATTGAACAAAACAATAATATATAAAAGGTAAAGGATGGAATTTAAAAAATTATAAAAATGATATTTTTGAAAAACGTAGTCTGTTGCTATGGAGTATTATATTTCTATCTGTCTTATTATGATGTATTTTGCCGTATGGGTCTTGTCGGTGACATTCGGTGTTCGGTGTTGTACAAAAGCGCATATATTTACCGAACACAAACACACACTTGGATTGTAAATGATTTAACTCATATATTGAACAAACACAAGCGTACTCTTGGATTGTAAATGAATTAACGTAATTATTATTACACACATTTAACCTACAATTTTCCCTCTGTTGGGCGGGCCAAACGAATCCGAGCAACCTCATCAGGTGGTTGCGGTTGTGTTCGTCGACGGTGGTCATTTCATCCATGTAGAGCTTGGAGGATGGTATCCAATGCCACCCCCAAACATACTGTGGACAGCGAACAGAACAGAAAGCGCAGCAGCCTGGCATACATTATACAGGGATCAGATCAGCGCGTACGAAATGTTTACGTACAAACCCCCGGACCTTAATGTAACGCCATATGTTCAAGATGTAGGTTAAATGTGTGTAATAATAATCACGTTATTCATTTACAATACAAGAGTACGTTTGTGTTTGTTCAATTTATGCGTTGAATCATTTACAATCCAAGTGTGTGTTTGTGTTTACTAAATATATGCGCTTTTGTACAACACTGAACACCAAATGTCACCGATACGACCCATTCGACAAAAATACATCATAATAAGACAAATAGAAATATAATACTCCATAGCAACAGACTACGTACTAATACGGGCACCAACAGACATTAACGTCTCGATACCGAATGTCACCGACACGACCAATACGGATGAAATACGCACTAGTACGAACCCAAAATGACAATATACGTCATAATACTACATTTAATGACAAAATACACCAAGTACTTATCCGGTACGGGGTGTATACACATAACACGACACAAAGTAGTACTTGTGGTTTCAAACAAGAATGATACGATATAATGGAATACGACATCACACGTAAACGAACACATCCGGAACTTGCCGTATAGTCCATATATATTAAAAAACGATGTGTAATGGAAAAAAAACGTAAAATTTAGCCAAGTATCGATGCGTTTGTGAATTAAAAAGAATTTTAAAAAATAAAAAAAAAAACCTAAACGCCCAGCTATGATCTAAGAGGGGCGCATAGCTAAAAAATTTGAACTGAAGTGCCCCGTTTTGCCCAAAGAGGGGCGGTTTGGGCTTGGTCAACAAAAACACTCTGATCTGTCAGTCGTTGTCTGTTGACCAAGCCCAAAACGCCCCTCTGTGGTCAAAGCGGGACGCTTCAGAGTGTGCAAATAGACAACCAGCGTGTGTGAATAGACCAGGTCTACCAAAAAACATAAACGACACGACTCTTGCACTTTGAATTTATTCCTTTGACTTCGAATAAAAATGGCATTAATTCAGTCTGTGACGATTGTGAACGGAAAAAGAATTTTTTTCTTGTATATATGACATCCAGACCAACCTTGACTTGAAACACAATAACCTTGCCTACCAATCTTGACTTTGTAGAAAAAACAAAATTTTGTTTCTTTTTTTTTTTTCTGATTAAACTTAATTTCCCTTTATCCCCATTGATTCTGTGAACAAACTTCTCACAGATTTCGATTTTCATTTTAACCGATTTTTACGCCAAGAAAGATGACGAATCTATTCTAAATTGACGATGTAGAAATTTGTATGAATTGCTCAAATCAAACGGTCCAAACTATTCATTGTTGACAAATAATATAATATAATTTAATCACTCGATCTTTATAACCTGTTATTTCACCTTTGTCGGATTCAAACAAATTTCATGTCGAGAAGAAGAGGGGTTTGAAAATTTCTTCTAATAACTTTGGAAGGAATAAAAAAATCGTGTAGCGTTAAATCTTAAATGGCCATTATAATTGTAATGAAAGAAGGCGCTAAAAGCACTATCAAGTTTTAATTTGGAATGAAAGAAGGCGTAGATTTAATTATTGTTTTTGATTTAAAGGGAAGATTAGATAGAATGTGGTTTATAACCATACGAGTAAAGAATCTCGTGTAATTTGGTTTGTTAAATCTTTTATTCTAATTTGGAAGTGTTTTGAAAGGTTTTGACCCGTTACGAATTGTTTAAATGGCTTACGTCAATTTAACGGGTCGTATTCGCATATACGGGTTCAGATGGTGAAAATGAATTCGTGACAAGTTTAACATGTTAAAATATATTTTAGTATGTCGTACAAACTCTTTTAAAGTCAAAATACAAGTTACATATGCTTAAAACCTCATTCTTTGATTATTCGTAAAAAAAAAAAAAAAGTATTTTTGACCTTTTAGAAAATATATGTTTGACTTGTCACTTGACCAATTTAGACGTGATGATCATGTCATGTAAATGCAGGGATTTATACCCTAGAGTATGATGACCATCTAGGTGAAATGAATTTGAAATTGGTTTGGCCAAAGTGGTTAGATTCGACGGTTAACGGAAGAGTCAAACGGTTGATAATTCCGGATCTTGGGACAAAATTAGACTACCAAACCAAATTTGTGAGGATCGATTTCCATCAACGTTTTGCTCAGGTGATATCTATAACCTAGTCATAATGCTCGGAATTCCTTACTGTTTTGCGACAATACAAGATTCGTTAATTTTTCAATGATTTCATTAATATATCAACTGTTACAGCCAAAAACTCAATCCGACAGGGCTTCACCGTCTAGTCTGCAAAGTTCTACAAATGACTTGGACCACACAACTATTTATACTACTAGACATGGCCTTCGTGCAGACCAACATACTTCCGTACGGATGTGACTAAATTCGTGAGGACTTTAGTCATCCGTGTGGATGTGTACATCCGTACGGATGTACTACAAATACATACAATTCAAAATCTAACATTACGATCCTATTACATACTCGACACGACTCGATGACGTAGGCAGCAGACATTGTGTATCAACAAACTCCCCCTTGGATGTTGTTGCAGTCTCGATGGGTCTTCAAAATCTTCAAAACTTCAAAAACTTTAACGCCTGAAGAAATCCTTTCTAACACGTTGACGCTTCAGCTCAAAGTAAGTCATCGATGTTTGATCAGTAGGTGGCACCATCTTCATAAATTGATATCTTGCATAGATGCCTTCTTCATTCTGGCTTCGATCATTTCTTCTTTACGAACGTCCTTCATAAACTCTTTTGTTTCAATCTCTCTCCACTTCGTATTCCACATTTTTCCAGAATTAATCTCGTAGGCGTAGCAGATCTTGGCATTCTGGTACTGCATAGCCTGTACAATATCTGGTACTTGATAACATATCTTGTTGTAGTACAAAAACTCTATATCTATTTCAGATAGATTCACCAACCACATTGGATCTAAAATTCTTATCGCCCTCCAACAATCTTCAGTTTTTAACACAATCACTACTTCACCCATCACTCTATCATAATTCCACCATCGAAAATCAGTATAAAAATGTTGTTCAAGCTTCATTAGTGGCATGTTTCTCATAGCTCAAGGATGTTTGATGTTCAAAGTAACTTTAGGTTGTTGAGTCTCTGGATCAATCTCGGTTATGGATTTAGGATGATGTGGCTTCCATGTTGTAAAATCAGGCTTCGCTTCATATCTGATAAACTTCCATAACTTTTGATCTCCAGGTTTCATCTGAAAATTTATCAACTTTGTCTGACGCAACTCTTGCACGTCCCACCATGGTAGAGTTTTAATATCTTTCAAATATCAGAAGTATTGAACACCATACTGTCTTTTAATTCCCAGACATTTAGTTCCGGTATTCAGCCCCAACTAATGATATCCCCCAGCGATACATCTTGATTTCTTGTGAAAAATGCCAGTGGTCTTCTTAATTTTCATTCTCTGGGCATAGATTTAAACATGACTTTCGAGCTTCTCTAATCTGATATTTACTAAGCCTCGGAGATTCACCATCTTTTATCTTTTCTTCAATTTTTCTTTTCAATAACTTATCAGGATCGTTATCAAACATTTCTAAAAATGTTGGGAAATCATCAATACCTTCTCCAGAATATTTTGGCATTTCATTGTCTGAATAATCTTCCACGACAACATTATCATAGTTATCAGTCTCTGGAATGTAGTTGAATATGTAATCGTCAGGCTTTGTAATATCAATATTCACCAGCTCTTCTTCAAAAACAAACTCGAATGAATTTTCATCACTATCACACATCTTCACAATTTCCTCTTTCGTATAGTTATGCACATATTCACCTTCTTCAACATCGTGACAAAGATTGTTCTTTTGTTACTTGCAGGGACAGCCGTTAAAGGAACAATGTCTGTGAAGATTCCTGAAGTTTCTTCATCGTTCAAAGTATCATCTGTCACACCCCAACCGATGGCGAAAACATCGGAGTGAGACGAAAACAAATCGCTCAAAGCATCATAACATTAGTTGTGACAATATAATTAAATCAAGATTTCATAAAAATGCTAAATTGTCATACATGGTTCAAACATAAACAAATTGTATCAAAACATAGAATCAAAACATTGTTTATTATTTCTAAGGTGTGTTTCTAAGTCCACCCTAAACTTTGTTTCTTCACTAGCATCATCTTTCAACCTGCAACATGTATTAAAATAATGATCAACAATAGTGTTGGCGAGTATACAAGTTTGAATACATAGCATAATAATAAAATGTTCAAACGTGCTCATATCCAACATGAATAACACATACAAGTTACTAATATTCTGAACTAGTGTAAACTATATGTCAAACCCAAGTTTCCAACGCAATCTTGACTTCCCAACATCGTCGAATTGAAGGGGGTTATCATGTTTTACTTAACAATACCCCAAGAATCAAGGGCGGTGCGTTAATCCTATAGCGCTATAATTGTTAAGGTAGGCTAGCAAAGTTAATGAGCATATAGACACAATGCACACATAGCATATGAGATGAACAAGTATCACATGTTTTCATGTTTAAATGTGGATAGAGTGTGATTTGAATAAACAAGTCTCAAGTGTTGCGTGTTTTTGTATAGTGTACATGTTGCACCCATAGTGTTTAAAATGAAAATGGGATCGAGTATACTCACAGTTTTGTAGGGTTCCACGAAAACCGAGAGTGGAGTGATGAAGTCTCGAGATCACGCTGAAATGGTTACACAAGAATACAAGTATACTGATGTGAAGGAGTATCAGATCAGAACGTTTAAAGTACGTGAAATAAAATGAGCTGAGTGCTCAACAATCCATTCTCACGGATGGACATAGTCCATTCATGTGGATGGGCTTTCTGTTAAAAAATGGGAAATAAACGAGTTAAGTGTTTGACAGTCCATTCATACGGATGGACATAGTCCATTCGTACGGATGGACATAGTCCATTCGTAAGGATGGGCTTTTTGTTGGGACGGATAGACTGATTAATGTGTGATACGAACTGATTTGATTGTTAAATCAGTGAGGTAAATGATGTAAACAGTAAGTAAAAAAGATCGGGTGTAAAAGTTGAGTTTAAAACATAACATTAAACAGTTCGGTGTGGGTATAATGTCCGTTCGTACGGATGGACGTAGTCCATTTGTACGGGTGGACTGTTATCGTTGTGAATCGTTCCAATTTTAAACTGATTTGATTGAAAATGGTGAAATAGTTGTTTAGTTTATTGAATTCAGTAGATAAAACATTTAAATGGTGACAAACAAGTGTGTGAACCGAACATAAAAATCAAAACAGAATATGCATCAAGGAGTCCATTTGTACGGATGGGCTCAGTATATTCGTACGAATCAACTGTTCTTGATGAAACCGTCATTTGATCTGTTTAATCAGCTCATTTCCTGATGAAATTTACCCTAATGCAGACCCTTAACTATGGAATGAGTTGAGGGTCTGACGGGTTCCAGATTCTATCAAGATCGCGTGATAATTGAAACGGGAATTAGAATTAAATTTTAAAGTGTTATGAATTTTTATGAACTTTGATCCAATCTCGTATAAGTGATGTTCCACAACAGTTTGCCCAAGCAAAACGAGTGAAAACCATCTTCGAGATCATTTGAATCAAGAAGTTTTGTAAAAGTTCAAGAGTATGTGATTAGATACATGAAATGAAATAGGAATGTAATTGAAATTGAAAGAGAGTGCTTACAAAGCTTCTAATCGCAACAAGGAATTCTGTGTCACACCCCGACCACGTAAAACAATAAATCGTGGCGGAAACGTCGGGGAGTGTTGTAACAGAATCATTGTTTCATAACACATGGAAATTTGAAATTTTGTTTTATTGATTAACTGAGTTACAATGTCTAAACAAACAAAGAAGTATAACATAATTAACTAGTCTTGCATCTTTTATTGTCACTAAGGCCAAAGTCCGCCTATGTGTATCTTGATCAATCCTATGCATCATCTCCTGAAACACATGTGAAAATAGGTACGTCAGCATAAAAATGCCGGCGAGTACATAGGTTTTATTGATTTAGGATTCATGACTTATAAGTTTAGAAAAAGTTGTTTAACAAAAAGTCAGTCATGATCCTTGTAAAATGTTTTGTTTTATAAATCATTTGAAAAGCGATGATGGATATGTATATTTAAAAGAATAATGTAAGTTTAAATGAATAATCAAGTAAAATGAGTTTGCCTAAAACAAACTGTTTTGTAAAACAATGTCTTGTGAAAAATATGTTATTTGTGTAAAATGTATAAGTCCAAATTGAATGAATTAACTAATGCTACGACATGTAATACAATACAAGCACTTATATATAGGAAGTACCAGCGGCGTATCCACCATGCTTGTATTATACTACACACGTCTCGTTACTTAAGTCATTTAAACAAACCACCAATGTATATTGTTCATGTTTAAACCAAATGTCAAATGTTCTTGTATAAACCAATGTCAAATGTTTAAAAGTCCAAAATGTAGTCATGTAGTCATGTATGTGTAACAAATGTTATGTATGGTAAGCAAAGTGTAATTACTTTAAACCAAATGTAAAAATGTACAAAATAAAGTATTTTGAGTATATCAAAAAGTTATGTTTTGCAAAGTAAATGCATGTTATACTGATACAAACATTTATGTGGTAAGTTAAACAAATACATTCAAGCCTTGAGATAGACGGATAACCCTAAGTCAAGGTTATCAAAAGAAATGTTTTCGGATTCAGTCATTCCTTTCACCCAAACAAACCTAGGATGTCAGGAACGGGATTTGTCAAGTCCTATGGTACCATTACTTACTACCGGGCGGCGTAGCTAATGTTAATGAATGTATATAAGTCCCGTTTTTACAAACCAAGTGTCATACCAGAAACATGTTTTATGAAAATAATGTACCTAGTATTGTTAAGTGAACACACAAGGTAGAGATGTAAATAATGTGCCCATATATTACTAGAACATATGCAACAGAGATGCAATGTAAAACAATGTGCTAGCATGCCAAGTAAACATACATAGCAAATGAAATGAATGTAAAACAATGTACTAAATATGCACAAAATGGGCATACATAGCAAAACACAATGAAATCATGTACTAATAGTGTACTAATGAGCATAGCAAGTATATGATATGAAAACATGGAAAACACAAAAGTAACAAGTAGGCACATGTGTTTCACCCCAAAATGTTTGAAAAAAAGTAAAAGAGGGGACTATGTACTCACTTGAGGGTGCTTAGGAGTTTTGAACAACAACCAAGCAAAGCTAGAGGGATCACGGAATCAAACGGCACCCTATATAGATAACTACATAAATAACCGGACCTAAATCGGGAGATTGGATAGTATATGGTTTCGAAAACCAAATGAGTATTGAAACTCATATGATATGGTTTAACAAAGCCCATATACTAAAATGAAACCTAACCTAAGTGCTTACGACCCATTATGACCCGTTTAGGTAGCTTATGCTACTTTAACGCGTCGTTCGTGTAAAACGCGTTCGGGCCGCCTAACTAGTCCTATAACAAGTAGAATATGCCTCAACATGTCTAATATAGTTGCCTAATCAGTTTAGATGTCAAAATTTAGGTTACATATGCTTAATATGAATTTATGCGTAAAAAGGGTATTTTGGTAATTTACCTAAGGCATATAAACTACCTATCATACAACTATTTAAACGAAGTGACCATAAGGTATAGCCTCGGAAGACTATTCCCTATACAACTATGGTCACTTAATGTGTTTGGTCGGATCCTAATGATCGACCAAATGGGTCAGGTTCGAAAGTATAAGCGATTGATTAGATCGCTTACATCTACGACCCTAAACAAGCACAAATCTAAAAGTGACGAGCTAAACATGCTAGAATATGTTTAGTTAAGTTAGAAAATAGGTTTGGTATCAAAACAAAGGGTCTTGATAACCACAAGTAGTTTGGTTACAAAATACGCAAGAATACGCATTTTGGCCGAAACTACGACTCGTCACTGAGCCCAGATAACGTGGTAATCAGTAGGTATAGTCACTAGGGACTATAACCATCGTGATTACGCTCACGTTATGAAGTTCAACCGAACTTCGCGTTGACCAAAAACTGGTCAAAGCAGAAAGTCAAACGCAGTTTGACTTTAACGATAAAAACGAATGAAAAGCACGAAAGAATACTTACAGAAGATCCCCGCAAGATTTGATCCGATTCACTCTCAGGTAGGAAGCATATACTTCCACTTAGAGAGCTTGAATCAGATCAAATGTGAGGAATGAATGAAATGGGTTGGGTTTATATAGGCATGGCACAACCATTAGGATCGTTTCTTGCAAAAGGGGGCACGATCTAAGCCGTACACTTTCCATATTCTGATTGGGCACCTTGATGGGCACACAAACCAGCCCATAGAAACCCAAAAACCATGTGCACAAGTGGGTAAAAGCTGGAACAAGCTGGAATGCATTTTCTACTGTCTGGCACTGGCTTACGGACTGTTTGGAGTGTGGCTTACGGTCCGTATGCTATCTGCAGATCAGAAACTTTCAACAGTTGATAGTTTTGGCCCCTGTGCGTGTATGGTCGTGTTTTGGCACTTCTAACACCCGCCAAACCCATTTTTAAGCTCTAAAAGGATGCTAAAGTATAGGGAACTTAAAATGTGCTCAAAAATATGTCGGATGTCGGTTCGTTTGGCCGTACGATTACGTTGTTCGGTTAATTACGACGGAAGTTGTAACGGACGCAAAAACGGTCCAAATTGCGCGACGAATGGATTTTTGACAAGCCAAACACTAAAACATAATATTTTAATGCTTACATAAATTTTTGGATGTCCGGATGTATTCTGAACGTAAGATATGCGCGAAAATGCAAACTTATGCACTTTTTGACGCTTTTAGTCCCTCAATGACCAAAAAGTTTATTTTAGCACACCGAACCCCTCAAAGCCTATTCTTAAGCTATGTAAATGATATTTAGGGTGTGTTTAACTTATGATCATGTTCGGAATGTTTGTTACAGTTCAAATTGGCATACTTTCACAGTTTGTCAATTTTAGTCCCTGTAAGCGAATAAACTTGATTTCGGTACCCCAAACCTTCCAAAACTTATTTCTAAGTTATGTAAGGATTATTTAAGGTATCTTAAGCCTATTTCACTATTCCGGAGTGTTTGTTGCATTAAAATGGTTATATTTACGCATCAGTGCGCGTATAACCTTCTAGAAAGTGATTTAGAGCCCGAAATCGAACAAGAGTTGATATGTACAAATGATACACATGTTTATACAAATCCCAAGTATGAAATACAATATTTCATTTGTTTGGTATTTGTTTGATGGATGAAGTGACACAGGTGTCACAGTCTCCCCTACTTTAGGAAATTTCGTCCCGAAGTTTATCTTAGAGGAAACTTGTGAGAGTTTGAAACATGAAGTTGAAAAGATCGAACAACACTGGTCAGAGTCCTGAACTTCTAGTAACTTTAAATAACATCATCCTTGCAATGTGAGAGGGACACTTATATATAAGTCTATTAAGCGTTATTGGTGCTTCCACCGTACCTCCATTACATCGTTCACATTTTGTTATTGTTGTCACTATCGGTTCTTACACATAATAATTTTTACTGGGTTTCTGTGCACTGAATTTCATAATTATGTACGCGTCCATAATTACTTAATTCCTTGCATAGTTCGCACAATGTAATTTATAATGTGTAGGGGAAACCAAATGAACAAACCTGTGATGACTGTGACTAGACCATACTGGGGTCCTTTTTAATTGAATCAATAAATGATCTCTTGACCGCCAAGGAGTCTTTTAGCTTATATCATCACATGTCATTCTTAACCAAATTCTGAATAAATCTTTTAACTAGACCACTCGAAGGGTCTCTTTGAATCATGGAATGGTACTATATAATCCAAGGGTCTTAACTATCATGTAGAAGCCCAATAAGGATTTAAGGTAGTACCTCTTTTAATATCCTACTACGAATCCCTCATATGAAGATATGAAAGGTTCTACGAGGATTTGGATAACGAATATCCAGAATATACAAAAACACAAAATGCATAAAAGAAAACACAAATGCATAAACACATAATCACATAATTGTTTATCTTGATTTTAAATTTGTTATCATTTTGTTAATTGCGCACAAGTATTTAAAGCACACTAGGAATCCACTTCGTGGATTTCATTTGGTACTTTAAACATTATCAAGAATCTAACTATGAAGATAGAAAGATCTTACAGAGAAAATCCGATTTCGATTGTAAGGAACCGAAATGTTCGAATTAAGGTACACAAGGAAATCCAATTAAGAACTCTGATTTGAATGATAATCATCCACAAGGGTCTAATTGTGAAGATAAAAAGATCCCATATGGATTTTAGAAGTTAAAGATGTTTTGAAACCTTGCACTGGATGTGCTTAAGTCAAAACATGAGGTAAAAATGCTTATGAAGTTGAGATGCTAGATATGCCAAGGCGACATATTAAGCGGAATTTGAAGGTTAAGCCAATGCATGGAAAAATGGTTTTAAAAATTATGCATGGGGTTCTTAAAAAAATATGTTCAATGTTTTTTTGAAACCTTATGTATAATACTTTTGAAATCATAAAGTAGGTGTATTAGGTAGGTATATTTATAAAAATGTTTTAAAATCATACAAGATGAATTTTGAAATTATGTATAAGGTTTTTGAAAACATGAATGATGCTTTTGAAATCAGGCACTTGATATAAGTAATTATACTGTATTAATATTGTTTTCAAACTATATGAAACATTTTGAAATCATGAAGGTTGTTTTTGAAAATATAGGCAATGTTTTTGAAATCATGCATTTGATATGTTAAGTAATTATACTATATTAAAAATGTTTTCGAACTATATATAAAAATGTTTTTGAAATCATGAAGGTTGTTTTGAAAACTTATGTTATGCATGTTAAAAAAAAATCAGAACGTATTGGGTATGAGATTTGAAAATACCCTTAGTTATCTAACCAAGGATTCAAAGGCACAGATGTGCAAAAAGCACGATTACTCACAATTTCGCTTTATTTCTTGTACTTCGTCTACTAGAATGAAACGAGTACTTAAAATTTTCGAGGAAATCATGAGCGATCACTTGAAAGGGAGAATCACAAGAGTAGTTTGTAAAGAACATAGTTCCTTGATGTAGGTATCATAGGGAAATGCCATACACACATGTAACTACATTTGTACATCAAAATTGTGAATAACAATTTTTTTTTATATATGAACAAGACAGATTGTTTCACAATACAAGAAAACAAAAGGAACAAAGGCATAAGACAACAACATCTTTTGCTCAGCCAAATGCTCATCCAAGGGTTGGATTTGCATTGACAATCTTTGGGCATTTGTTCCTGAAATGGCTCGTCTCGCCACAATTGTAGCAAGTACCAGACGGAAAACGAGCTTGAGTAGGGTTGACTTGGAGTTGGGTAGCAGCAAGGTTTATAGCAGCTTTGTTTTGGATAGCAAAACGGCGTATGTTATTCAAATGTCCCCACCGTCCACAGTAGGTACATTTGGAGCAGGGTACGAGGTTTAAATGATGACGATTGCATCGTTTGCACCATGGGCAGCTCCTAAGTACGGTTTCCAAGCTGGTGGCATCGCTACCTGGCTAGGTCCCGCTTGATTAGGTGTAACCGCTGCGGGTTTCTTTGAAGCCTTACGCTTCCTTGATTTTGGTGCAGGCCTGACTTCTACTTCCTTCGGTGACTCTTGAGTGGCTCCATTTTTGAGATGAGACATGGCAATGCCTAGATCCACAGACTTCATAATCACTTCGCCTATTAGCTGGGCAAATTTGGCTGTTTGCTCGGACATTTGACCGTTGTTGAGATGAAGAGACATTCTAGAAGAAAATAAAAAGACATAGGAAGCAACAAATGAAATGTTATCGGATAAACAAAACAGAAAGGCAATGCATACGAATTGCGATCATTTGTTTGTTACCTAAGGCAAGCAAATAAGACGGTGATAAATCAAAGCAAGCGGGTCATAATAATGTATCGCTGAGGACATGCTTGCCTATAAGTGAACACTCACCCCAAGAGTTCCCAGGTGAGAGTGACTGGTCTGATACTGCAGATTTGTATGAACACTCTAGCCTTAGACAGAAAACTCAGAGTACAGGCGTTCACCTTTCCAGTTTGCACGTGTTCACATTATAAGACCCAAACTTTGACGAGATTTGAAGACTTAGAGGGTTCAAAACCTTATAATCAATCATCCTAAAACAGATGATTGCTTTTCAAAGCGGTTTTGAAATTTATGTTCTTGTTGTGGTTGTCGCCTAAGGATAGGTGACGGTATTGTTTTATGACTAAATGCAAGTAAACTCGCGTTAGGGTCCTAGGAAGGTTATAGACTAGGTCAAAGCATTCCCTATAACCATGAGCTATGATACCAACTTTTCTGTCGCACCCCGACCACGTAAAACAACAAATCGTGGCGGAAACGTCGGGGAGTGTTGTAACAGAATCATTGTTTCATAACACATGGAAATTTGAAATTTTGTTTTATTGATTAACTGAGTTACAATGTCTAAACAAACAAAGAAGTATAACATAATTAACTACTCTTGCATCTTTTATTGTCACTAAGGTCCAAGTCCGCCTGTGTGTATCTTGATCAATTCTATGCATCATCTCCTGAAACACATGTGAAAATAGGTACGTTAGCATAAAAATGCCGGCGAGTACATAGGTTTTATTGATTAAGGATTCATGACTTATAAGTTTAGAAAAAGTTGTTTAACAAAAAGTCAGTCATGATCCTTGTAAAACGTTTTGTTTTATAAATCATTTGAAAAGCGATGATGGATATGTATATTTAAAGGAGTAATGTAAGTTTAAATGAATAATCAAGTAAAATGAGTTTGTATAAAACAAACTGTTTTGTAAAACAATGTCTTGTGAAAAATATGTTATTTGTGTAAAATGTATAAGTCCAAATTGAATGAATTAAATAACGCTACAACATGTAATACAATACAAGCACTTATATATAGGAAGTACCAGCGGCGTATCCACCATGCTTGTATCATACTACACACGTCTCGTTACTTAAGTTATTTAAACAAACCACCAATGTATATTGTTCATGTTTAAACCAAATGTCAAATGTTCTTGTATAAACCAATGTCAAATATTTAAAAGTCCAAAATGTAGTCATGTATATGTAACAAATGTTATGTATGGTAAGCAAAGTGTAATTACTTTAAACCAAATGTAAAAATGTACAAAACAAAGTATTTTGAGTATATCAAAAAGTTATGTTTTGCAAAGTAAATGCATGTTATACTGATACAAACATTTATGTGGTAAGTTAAACGCATACATTCAAGCCTTGAGACAGACGGATAACTCTAAGTCAAGGTTATCAAAAAAATGTTTTTGGATTCAGTCATTCCTTTCACCCAAACAAACCTAGGATGTCAGGAATGTGATTTGTCAAGTCCTATGGTACCATTACTTACTACCGAGCGGCGTAGCTAATGTTAATGAATGTATATAAGTCCCGTTTTTACAAACCAAATGTCATACCAAATTTAAACATGTTTTATGAAAATAATGTACCTAGTATGCTTAAGTGAACACACAAGGTAGATGAAGAAACACTAACCTTCACGGTAGTGTCCAATGAGGACTTCAACACCTGGCGATCCGAACAGCTTAACTGCAAAACAAAACACCGTTAGGACTCGTTACAGGAATGGGGTTATTCCTGTAACCACCCTCCGGCGTGAGAATGAGTCTCGGTTTTGGGAGTAAAGGAATGTGTATAGGGAGAGAAATTGTATAAGAGTAGTTGGATCTATACCTTAGATGTTTACCTTTATTTATAGTTTACTATTAGGGTTTCCCTTAACTTAGGATGGGCTCCGATAAGTTAGGGATTTGTATGATCTTCCCAAAAAGTTGGAGATTTGGTTGCGTGACCTTCCATGCAAAGATGGAATATTCTAGAATAACCGTTTATAATTATTTGTTTATAATAAAATAGTAGGTAATGACCGGGTCGGGTTAGCCGATGCGGGTCATACCTCGTCATGTCCCCCAGTCCGAAGTTATGAAATGAATTTCATGAGATCGGACTAAGAGAAAGAAAAGTTAGTATATCCTATTTGGGGTTAATTTTATCGAGTGAAGTGCCGTTATGTGTTATGAGAAAATGGCGGCGACAGGATAGGATGTGATAGTTAAATCATCATTGGGATGACAACTGTATTTACCCTGCTCTGACACGTATTTTCGTCCGTTCGCCTTTTTGAATTTGAAAAGTTACCTTGATGTATAAATAGTACCTCTATTTGTGAGGTTCAAATTCCATTTCCATTTCCTCACATCTTTTTCTTGCACTTCCTTATTTCAACAAAATGGCCTCTAAGACCGGTGAATCTTCTTCCTCCGTCTCCGCCAGCTCTGATGCCCTGTTCTGCAAGTGGGGGGGTTGTATCGTACAACAACCTTGTGCAAGATTATGGCATCAGGACTGAATGGAATCCTGTGTTACCATCAGGAACGGACACAACATTTCCGTTAAAAGAGGGATTCCCATCACATTGTTCAGTGATTTCTTCAAGTTTTGCAATTTTCGACTGCCCGTTACCAAGTTTTTCAAATTGGTGCTTGACCATTACCGTATTCACATTTCCCAACTGCATCCACTTGGACTGGTGAAACTCCAGCAGTTCGAGTTTGGCTGTGCCGCCCTAGGCCATATTCCGGAACTTATTGTGTTTAGGGCTTTCTTTGTTCTTGTGTGGAAATCCCCCTTTTTCACCTTCGACCGAAGAGATACCGATGTGTCCTGTCTGAGGGATATTCCTACCAGTTCTAAAGACAAGGATTGGAAAAAGAAATTTTTCTATATTGATGCGTCTGTGATCCCTGGCGAGATGCACTGGAGGGAGAAAGGACCAAAAGACAAGGTTAGGGATGATGGTCCTTCTAAGGATGCGTATGTTCCTAACGCCCTGTATACAAAGTTGTGTGGTCGCCCCTTCGAGTGCACAGTAATCCCAGAAGGAGCCCTGGTGATGGCGGGGATGAGTTTGCTGTGGCGTGACATCAAGCAATATCCCTCCTTTCGAAGGGATGATGCAGGTATGCGTTTGATTTGCTGATCATGTGTGTTACCATTTTGGAAATAACATGTATGTACATTACAGGGGAATGGAGCTTGTTTGATTTTGTTGACCCTCCGCGGCATCTTGCGTTGAGGGCCGCGGACCGCGTGCTTGACGAAAAGGAACCGGATGTATTGAAGGTACATTTGGAGCAGTTTTTGTTACCCACCTTGCCAGCAGATCATTCTACCTATATTTCCCTCCTTTCTCTCAGCTCGGGTAGCGGTGTTGTTGCATTAGAGAAAAACCTCACCCGGATAAAAGTTACCAGGAGGAAATACATGGCAGCTGGTGCGGCCATGTCTTCCGCTGGTGGGACAGCGTCCACTGGGGGTGATGTCTCCACTACCGCGGCCATGGCGAGCCCTATTCATGTGTCGAAAAAAGGGAAAACGTTTGTTGCTCCTACTCTGACCGCGTTTGAGGCTGTGCAAGCTGCCTATGCCCTGCCGCTTGGTATGTACTTGTTGTCTTCAAATGTGATTATAAATTATGAGCTTCGTGTTACTGAACTTTGCTATTTTGTATGTAGGTACTCCTAGCGGGGCTCAAACTGGAAATGTTACACCAACCCATTTGCCATCTGTGGGGGTAGTGCTTCCCAGTTCTGGCATTAGCAGCATTACAGAGCTTATACCTCATGCCAGCATTACTGCCGCCATTAGCTGTACCATGCCGCCGCCTACACTTACCGCCGCTGTGACTGTAACAGCTAGTCCAGTTTCCACACCGCTGACTTCCAGCGTCGCTCCTTCCTCTTTGTTTGATTCACCACTGAGTATTTTTTCTGTTACCGACAAGGAGGTGCCCGCCGTGCCCGTTATCCAAGAGGCGACCAGTGCCGGGGGCGCCGCTGCAAGGGACGCTGGAGGGTCAAGTAGTGGTATTGCTGACGATGGTGCCCGCCTGGTCGATGACCTCTACCTGCCCACTATCAGCTGGGATCCCAATGCCCGGGATAAGCGCTTCCAGCCCCAATGGAAAATTACCGAGTCTTCTAGGCTAATCTTCCCCCCAGTGATTCAACACTGGATTGAGCAGGCTTATCCCCCAGCTGAAGTGGCATATGTTGAAGCTTTGAACAACGAAAATCTGATGAACTCCACTATGGTGGATTCCATCAGTCAACCCCGGAGGTTAGCGGAGATCCAGTGCAGGTGGATGCATGATAACACCCTGCTCCACCAAGCGCAGGCTACTATCCAAGAACTGAAAGATGACAAGTACCGCTTGGAGAGTCAACTCCAGG
This sequence comes from Helianthus annuus, assembly GCF_002127325.2. Classification (NCBI taxonomy): domain Eukaryota; kingdom Viridiplantae; phylum Streptophyta; class Magnoliopsida; order Asterales; family Asteraceae; genus Helianthus; species Helianthus annuus. Next base: position 11,116,709 of record NC_035445.2, read on the forward strand.
CCGCCAGGTTGAGAGAAGCTAGGTTTTTGTCAGAGAAGAACAAGGCCGAGGATGATTTGAAAAGGGTGACCGCCCACCTTGCTGAGGAGCGAATAATGTGGGCCCGTGATATAGCAGAGAAAGACCAGGTCCTTGCTCAGGCTAAGAGTGTCCAAGAAGAGTTAGAGCATAAGGCCATTGCTGAAGCTCAAAAGGTGAGATCTGAGATGTCTGCTCGGTTGGAAAACTTCCAAATTGACACTGATTTTGTGTCTTAGGTGCAAGAGCGGTACCAGGGGTTGACTGCGGAGGTAGAGGCCTCCCATGCCAAAGCCCGGTCGCTACAAGCGGAGCTGGAGGAGCGAGAAGAGAAGCTTAAAGAACTTCAAAACCACTGCGACTCCCTTGTTTCCCAGATCAACGCGCTTACCAAGTCCTCTGCCGCCCGCCTGAAGGAGGTGGAAAGTGCCCTGGAGCAATCAAATGCTGAGATGGATGACCTGACTAGCCAACTGGCGGCTATGCGGGGCGATAGGAATTGGCTGATATGTAATGGCTTGGTGGGGGCGTTTGAGTATCTCCGACAATCGCCCCCTTTTACAGCTTTGATAGGTCGCCTGTCCGCCGCTGCATATCAGTCTGGTCATCATGATGGCGTTTATAAGGGCTACTTGGAGTGCCAGCAACTGGAAAAGATTACTCCTGACTTCCACACAGCAAGGGGTAAATTTCAAAGTGACATGTCTAACGCCCTCGAGGCAGCATACACTGAACCGCTATCCTCGTATGAGGATTTAATGGATAAAATGAACGAGGATGGCATAGATTCGCTGCGCTTGCTGCTGGACCCTGCAGAGGAGTCTGAAGAAGAATAAGTATTTTTATTTTGTTTGGCATGTATTGTACTTCCTTGCAACTTTCATAATGACACTGTTTAACTTGGGTTTTGTGAAAATATCTGCATGATTTATCAGACGTTTTAATGCTAATGTCATGATTGCTGATGCTGCCGTTTTTCTGAAATGTGGCTATGTGACGCGTAATGATTATTTTTCATTTATGCTGCTATCGTCATCACTGTCAAGACTGTTTAACTTTTTACCCTTCTATAAATTGGGTTTGCTTTTCCTGATTTGGTAACTTGACAGGATGAGTCGAAAAAGTTATAGACAGAGGCTTTCCAATATCTTCCGGCGCTTGGATGCCGCTGACGGTTTGGTTCAATTGCAGACTCCGGTAACGAGGTCGATGATTCGGAGGAGAGGGCCGCCTCCCCATGGTGTCGCATCCTAGGCGAATCGAGCATGCAAAAGTGTTGTTTATGAAGACCCTCAGCCAGCTGACCCTGATGTAGCATCATTATCAGCTGACGTCTTGACGGAGCTTATACCAGTTGATCATGTTCAACGTTGTCGTTTGGTGTACGAGCGTCGTCGCGGTGGTTGTTCCATGAGGAATCATGTGGATGATCCGGGGATGATAACTCCATCGGTGATTGGGGGATCGACCGGAGACTTGGCCGTTGATCCTCCTGTGTTGGTTTGTGGTGGTACGGTGTTGCATACCCCTGCAGAGGTGATGGCAACCTGTTCCCACAAGTAGGTGTTAGAACATGTTCTTTTTGGTTCCCATGTGTTGATTTTTAGCACCAGAGACAAGTACTTGGTTTGTCTAAGATAGTTCATATGCATTTGTTATCAAAATGCCTATCTTTTTGTAGCGGTTAACGTATCTATTACCAAGATACCCGCTGTCAGCGCTGTATGTATTGACCCCATGACTTATGTGTTTGAAAATATTTCGTGTTTAAGGGTATCTTTTGTGATTTACCGTTATGTGCAGTTATAATGCGGTGGTAATTTTCATTATATGTTTAAGTAACGATGAGAAACAAAGGTAAATAACTTTTATTAAACTCAAACCTAAATGAAACAAGGTGACATCGCTGTAGATGAATTACATTTGTTTTCCAAAGAAAAATCTACTCTTGCTGTTAGGAGCAAGGCAATACAAATAACACTTTTTCAGTTGGGCTATGTTCCAGCTACGCGGCACGGCGGTACCGTCTAGTCTGGACAAGCGGTAGGCCCCTTTGCCCAGATCTTCTTGAATGACGTAGGGGCCCTCCCAGTTGGGTCCCAGTTTGCCCGAGGGTTCCGCCCTACTGGCTTCATTATCGCGCATGACGTAGTCGCCCTCTTTGAAAGTATGCTGTGCCACACGTTTGTTGTAGTACTTTTCTAATGTCTTCTTGTATTTTGCTTCGTTGATCGCGGCTGCTTCACGCCTTTCTTCCAGCAAGTCTAGGCCTTCCCTTAGGAGCCTATCAATGTCGTCGCCTATGGTGAGGCGGTGTAGTGACGGCAATCCCGCTTCCGTGGGTATCATTGCTTCCGCGCCGTAGGTTAGGCTGAAAGGGGTTTTGTTATTGCTTGTCTTAGGCATTGTTCGGTGTGCCCAGAGGATATTTGGCAGTTCTTCCACCCAGGAGCTTCCCTCATACCCTAACCTTCTTTTTATACCATCCAGCAAACTCCTATTCGCCTGCTCTACCTGGGCGTTTCCTTGGGGATGTGCCACCGATGTGAAAATTTGCTGGATCTGGAGGTTGGCGCACCATTCTTGAAAAATCATGTCGGTGAACTGTGTTCCAATGTCACTTACCAGGTATAGCGGCAATCCGAATCGACATACTATGTGTTCCCAAAGGAATTTTTTGGCATTCTCTGCTGTTATTTTGGCTAAAGGCTTGGCGTCCACCCACTTGGTAAAGTAATCAATCGCCATGACTAAGTATTTTAGCTTCCCGGGAGCCGGCGGGAATGGTCAAACAATATCCACTGCCCATTTTTGAAAAGGCTATGCTGCTGTAACTGGTATTAAGTTGTTCTTGTGCCTGAGTGTTTGGGGAGCGAATTTTTGGCAACTACGGCATTTCCTGAGTTCTTGAACGGCGTATTCATGCATCCCGGGCCAATAGTACCCGGCGTTATGGATTTTGGCCACAACTGCACGGGGTCCGGCATGAATGCCACATATGCCTGCATGAATCTCGCTGATTAAGTACTTTGCTTCTGTTGGAGAGACACACCGCAAAAGTGGTCCCAAGTATGACTTACGATACAGGACGCCGTTATTTACTTCGTACTGCAACGCCTTCCTTTGTACCTTCTGTGCTTCGCCCTTAGCAGGAGGTAACTCTAGGGATGGCAATGGGTCGGGTTTGGGACGGGTTTAGGTAATCCCAAACCCAAACCCGATTAAATAAACTTATCCCAAACCCGTCCCAAAACCAGTCGGGTTTCTATCGGGTAAATACCCGTCGGGTATCGGGTAAACCCACGGGTTTCGAGTAAACCCATTAATCTAAAAAAAATACTCGTTGGGTATACACGACCCAAACCCGGCGAGTACCTATCGAGTAACTACTAAAGCATTATCATTATGAAAATATATCAAATAATGGCAAAGCATATAAAATAAAAATACCTCAATGTAAACAAAAAAATTCAAATTTATAGATAACAAAGATATTCGCACAATAACTATAATGGCATTGTTTTAATTAAAGTCTTATTTTTATTTCATTTAAGTCTTATTCACACAGTAACTATAATGCATCTATTTAATTTATATGGGACTAATACATATAATATCTTGAAAAGCAAATTCTGTCGTCTTTTCAAACATTATAAAGCAAGAACCATAGGCAAAGCACATAACTCAAAAGTCCATAAACAATCAGCAGAACAAAGACCCAAGAAAAAGTTAGCTTATAACAACTAAAAATGGTAATATTATAACTAACTACATCTTTCCGAACAACAAAAAAAACTAATTATAAAAAAAGAATATGTATATTTATATATAAAAAATAGAAAGAATATGGGGTAAACGGGTATACTTTATCGGGTAAATGGGTCGGGTAAACGGGTATACTTTATCGGGTATTCGGGCCGGGTAAACGGGTATATCATTAAATCCCAAACCCGTCCCAAACCCGCGAAAAAAATAAAACTAATCCCATACCCGGTCCCAAACCCGATTACTAGACCCAAACCCGTCCCAAATGATTCGGGTTTCGGGTTTACCCATCGGGTTCGGGTTCGATTGCCATCCCTAGGTAACTCCCCATTGGTGAGGAATTTCAGCACTGGGGTGTACCAGTAGGGTTCATCCGCTGTAACGGTGGAAACATTTCATGGTTCGATTGAGGGTGCCAGTAGTGTTTCAACTTTGACCTCTTTCTCCATTCCCGAGGTAGCGAGTTTGCTTAGAGCATCCGCTATTTGATTTTTGCCTCTATGAACGTGGTTGAGTGTGACATTATCAAAGGAAGCCATGAGCTTCTTTGTTTTTTCCAGGTACTTCGCCATTGATTCATCTTTGGCCTCGTGTGTCTCATTTGATTATTAACCAGTAAGGAATCAACACATGCATCCACCCTCGTGGCCCCCATAGATTGGGCCATTCTTAAACCCGCGAGTAGCGCTTTGTATTCTGCTTCATTGTTGGAACATTCGAAATCGAAACGTAAGGCGTACATCAGTTTTATCTCGTCTGGGCTTATCAACATTAGACCCACCCCCGACCCTTTTCCACTTGATGACCCATCAGTGTACAGTTTCCAGGTCTGTCGGGCAGTGCTGGGTTCTGGGATGTCCCGGATGGCAGGGTCCACTATAGTTTCTCCTTCAGGGATTTCAGCTAAGAAGTCGGCGATTACCTGCCCTTTGACTGTCGTTCGTTTTCGGTATTCAATATCCAATGAGCCTAGTTCTATTGCCCATTTGGCCAATCTTCCGGAGATCTCTGGCTTGTGCAAAATTTGCTGTATTGGGTAATTCGTCAAGACCTGTACGTAGTGTGCCTGAAAATATCTTCTCAATCGCCGAGTGGCATGAACTAGTGCCAGGACCAGTTTTTCCAGGGTTGGATACCGCGTTTCCAGTCCTGCTAATACTCGGCTGATGTAGTATATGGGTGTCTGCTTCCCATCTCTTTCCACCATGAGTATCGCGTTTACCGCGTTATGGGCTGCTGCCAGATACATCTTGAGCACTTCTTTAGGGAATGGCGCTGTCAACATGGGTAATCTTTCAATGAAACGTTTCATGTCTTGTAGGGCTTCTTCCGCTTCGCCGGTCCATTTGAAGTTCTTTTTGTTGAGGCAATCTTTCAACGTCTTTATAAATGGCAAAGATTTCTCCGCATGTCTTGCTAAGAATCTGTTGATCGCCACTAAACGCCCGTTTAATGCTTGCGCTTCTTTCAAGGTTCTTGGAGAGGGCATCCGCGTTATGGCAGCCACCTTTTCCGGGTTAGCTTTAAAGCCGTCCCGGGTGACAATCACGCCTAAGAACTTCCCTTCTTCTACCCCGAAAGAGCATTTCTTGGGGTTGAGTTTGATGTTACACTCTCTAAGCTTTTGGAAAGTTTCCTCAATGTCTTCTAGCATTTGTTTCTCTTCCCTACTTTTGATCACAAGATCATCGACGTATACTTCCAAATTTCTGCCAATTTATGTTTCGAAGGCTTTGTCCATGAGTCGCTGGTAAGTAGCCCGACATTCCGTAGGCCGAAAGGCATCTTTGTGTAACAAAAGATGCCCACTTCAGTATGAAACGCCGTTTTTTCTTCATCTTCTTTGGACATCTTAATCTGGTGATACCCTTTATAAGCGTCTAAGAAGCACTTATACCTGTAAGGGACCAGGGAGTCAACCTTGAAGTCAATTTCCGGCAGTGGGTATGCGTCTTTGGGGCATGCTTTATTTAAATCTTTGAAATCAATGCACATTCGCCAAGTGTCGTCGGGCTTTTTTACCATCACCGGGTTTGATACCCACGTATGGTACTGTGTTTCTCTGAGGATTCCGGCTTCCACCAATTTTCTTACCTCTCTAACAATCGTTGCCTTTCGATCTGGAGCCATACTGCGTTTACCCTGTGCGACTGGCTTAATGCCCGGGAGTGTTGCTAGCTTGTGCTCTGCCTTATCGCGGGGTATTCCTGTCATGTCAGAATGTTCGAAAGCGAAGATATCAACATTCCTTCTCAGCAGCTGTTACAAATCGTTTTTAACCTTGGGAGAGAGGCTGTCCCCGATTGTAACTGTCTGATCCGGATGGCGTGTGCTTGGTACCCATCTTTCTGGACCAACGGCTCCGGTGGGGCCTTGGCGACATCTTTTGGCGTTTAATACCTCCCCTATCTTGTCACAAAATACTATTGCAACACCCCGTGGGGTAGGGAACTTCATAAAACCTCTCGCCGTAGAAACTATCGCGTCCAACTTTCCCAGAGTGAACCTTCCAATGATCACATTGTGATATGACTTAGCGCGTACCACAAGGAAAGTTAGGAGTATGGTTCTTTCTCTGGGTTCTTGTCCAAACGTAACCGGAAAGGTAATCTGACCAATTGGGTCCACCTTTTCTCCAGTAAAACTTTTGATGGGGGCGTGCACCGACACAAGCAGCTTTCTGTCTTCCGGTTGCATTCTATTGAAACAATGCTCATAGATAATGTCTTCTGAACTCCCGGTATCTACCAGGATTCTTCTCATGCGGTATTCCCCTACTGCAGCGGATATGATCAGGGCATCCGTAGCGAGGTGTAAATCTTCCACGCGAGGTTCAATAGTCATGGTTGCTAGCATCCAGGGTTCGAGCGTGGAGAAACTCCGCTTTGCCCCTTTTCCCTTGTCGGCGTGTACCATATTAAGTTCTCGCGGTCTTTTTCCCGCCGCCTTATCATTCTCTTCCTTGACGGCGGGTGGGCCCTGCTTGTTGCCTCTTACTAAGTGTGCCAATTTGCCCGCTTTCACAAAATATTTAATCTGCTTTTTTAACTGAAAACAATCATTCGTATCATGGCCGCTACACTTATGATATTCATAATATTTACTTGTGTCTTTGTTAGGATTGTCTTTTAGCAGCTTTGGAGGATGAAACTTGAGGTTCTCCGAGGCCAAGATTTCTGCGGGCGTTTTGCTCAAGTTGGGGTAGTCGGATCGCGGTTTAGAGAAGTCATTCCTTGAATAGGTGTTTCTGGATCTATCATACCGCGAGTCGGTCCTATCATTCCTGTGATATCGGTCTCCTCTGCCCTTACCTTTAGCCCCTCGTTGCTCTCTTTCTTCCTGGTTTTTCAGGGCCTCCTTTTTCCTGTTGGCAGCATGACTGGCGGCCACGGCCTTTTCTTGTATAACGTATACTTTGGCGATCCTTAGTATTTCGTCAATGGTGGCAAGTACGCCATCCCTTCCATGAAGTGTCCTTAACAACTCATCGTCGTTTACTCCTTGTAGGAAAGCTCCACATGCTAGATCGTTTGTAGCGCCCGGAATTGCCAGACTTTCTTTATTGAACCTTACGATGATGTTTTCCACCGTTTCGTTGTCTCGCCGGCGGATGTGGAGAAGCTCGTTTCGATCTTTTGTGTGCCTGCGTTGTTGACTGAATTGCAAAATGAACTTTGCCTCTAGATCTTTGAAACTGTCAATTTCCCCCGTGGGCAGACTATCCCACCAAACGCGAGCTGCGCCTACCAGCGTCTGGATAAACATCTTGCACCAAAGGGGCATGGGCCAACAGGCTATTTCTCCTGTACTTTTGAATAGGTTGAGATGATCGTCTGGGTCACCTAACCCATCGTACTTGCCTACCGTCTGGGGCATCTTGGGTTTTTCCTTGTTAGGGGCTTCCGCTATTCTTCGAGTGAATTTAGAATTGAAAGTAGCATCTACTAATTTATATGGCCTGGTAAGCTCGTCTTCTTCCACGTTGATGGGTTGCACCGGAGGGATAATCTCGCCCTGGCTTATACCTTAGGTGACAATGAGTGGAGTTCGGGTAACGTTAACTGTTGAGCTTGGACCTCTTCCTGGGGAGAACCGCGGTCTAGATGTATTTCCCCTATCATATAAAGGTTCCGCCGAGGGAGTGGTCTGACTGTAAACCGGTTGGGATGCTGGAAAAGTCCACCAAGGCGGCATAGACGCCGCATATGGTGACTGTTGAGTATAACCTTGTGGTCCTCCCTGAGGACATTACATTGGCGTGTTGTATGGGGGCAAGTACCCGTATGGGGGCGCAAAATAATATCCGGGAAAGTAAGCCTGATTTCCCGGGGTTACTAGGGCATTCATGATTCCAGCGGGCATGACCACAGGTTGATGAGGCGGCGTGGATAACGCCGCTGTAAGTGCCGCCGAATACAGGGGTGGCATGGCGTAAGTAACTGAAGGTTGATAGTAGTGGAGTGCGCCACCCTGCGATATGACGGTGCTGGGGCTAGCAGATGTGATAACCGGCGTAGTGCTGTGACGTATAGTCTGTGCATTGGAGGTTGCGGTTGAGGCAAAAACGTTTATGCCTGTTGGGATTGGTCCAACTGACTGGAGCTATAAAGGAGTATATGAAAATAAATCTGCTGCTCTTGTCCCAGAAGAAGCAGCGATGGTATCGGCAAAACCTGGTCCAAGTCGAGTGACCTGGTTACCATCTGTGAAACTGGCGTGCAGACAGCAGGGTTTGTTTCTTCCAACAGATTGCCAGTTAACATCGCCGGACTCAGTGTTGTTGCTATGTTCTGATCGCTTGCCATTGGGGTTCGGTCTTGTTGTTGCTACTGATCTGGTCCCACGGATGGCACCAATGAAGAAACACTAACCTTCACGGTAGTATCCAACGAGGACTTCAACACCTAGCGATCCGAACAGCTTAACTGCAAAACAAAACACCGTTAGGACTCGTTACAGGAATGGGGTTATTCCTGTAACCACCCTCCGGCGTGAGAATGAGTCTCGGTTTTGGGAGTAAAGGAATGTGTATAGAGAGAGAAATTGTATGAGAGTAGATGGATCTATACCTTAGATGTTTACCTTTGTTTATAGTTTACTATTAGGGTTTCCCTTAACTTAGGATGGGCTCCGATAAGTTAGGGATTTGTATGATCTTCCCAAAAAGTTGGAGATTTGGTTGCGTGACCTTCCATGCAAAGATGGAATATTCTAGAATAACCGTTTATAATTATTTGTTTATAATAAAATAGTAGGTAATGACCGGGTCGGGTTAGCTGATGCGGGTCATACCTCGTCAGTAGAGATGTAAATAATGTGTCCATATATTACTAGAACATAGGCAACAGAGATGCAATGTAAAACAATGTGCTAGCATGCCAAGTAAACATACATAGCAAATGAAATGAATGTAAAACAATGTACTAAATATGCACACAATGGGCATACATAGCAAGAACACAATGAAATCATGTACTAATAGTGTACTAATGAACATAGCAAGTATATGATATGAAAACATTGAAAACACGAAAGTAACAAGTAGTCACATGTGTTTCACCCCAAAATGTTTGAAAAACAGTAAAAGAGGGGAATATGTACTCACTTGAGGGTGCTTAGGAGTCTTGAACAACAACCAAGCAAAGCTAGAGGGATCACCGAATCAAACGGCACCCTATATAGATAACTACATAAATAACCGGACCTAAATCGGGAGATTGGATAGTATGAGGTTTCGAAAACCAAATGAGTATTGGAACTCATATGATATGGTTTAATAAAGCCCATATACTAAAATGAAACCTAACCTAAGTGCTTACGACCCATTACGACCCGTTTAGGTAGCTTATGCTACTTTAACGCGTCGTTCGCGTAAAACGCGTTCGGACCGCCTAACTAGTCCTATGACAAGTAGAATATGCCTCAACATGTCTAATATAGTTGCCTAATCAGTTTAGATGTCAAAATTTAGGTTACATATGCTTAAAATGAATTTATGTGTATAAAGGGTATTTTGGTAATTTACCTAAGGCATATAAACTACCTATCATACAACTATTTAAACGAAGTGACCATAAGGTATAGCCTCGGAAGGCTATTCCCTATACAACTATGGTCACCTAATGTGTTTGGTCGGATCCTAATGATCGACCAAATGGGTCGGGTTCGAAAGTATAAGCGATTGATTAGATCGCTTACCTCTACGACCCTAAACAAGCACAAATCTAAAAGTTACGAGCTAAACATGCTAGAACATGTTTAGTTAAGTAAGAAAACAGGTTTGGTATCAAAACAAAGGGTCTTGATACCTACAAGTAGTTTGGTTACAAAATACGCAAGAATACGCATTTTGGCCGAAACTACGACTCGTCACTGAGCCTAGATAACGTGGTAATCAGTAGGTACAGTCACTAGGGACTATAACCATCATGATTACGCTCACGTTATGAAGTTTAACCGAACTTCACATTGACCATAAACTGGTCAAAGCAGAAAGTCAAACGCAGTTTGACTTTAACGATAAAAACGAATGAAAAGCACGAAAGAATACTTACAGAACGTCCCCGCAAGATTTGGTCCGATTCACTCTCAGGTAGGAAGCATATACTTCCACTGAGAGAGCTTGAATCAGATCAGATGTGAGGAATGAATGAAATGGGTTGGATTTATATAGGCATGGCACAACCGTTAGGATCGTTTCTTGCAAAAGGGGGCACGATTTAAGCCGTTCACTTACCATATTCTGATTGGGCACCTTGATGGTCACACAAACCAGCCCAAAGAAACCCAAAAACCATGTGCACAAGTGGGTAATAGCAGGAACAAGCTGGAATGCATTTTCTGCTGTTTGGCACTGGCTTACGGACCGTATGGAGTGTGGCTTACGGTCCGTATGCTATCTGCAGATCAGCAACTTTCAACAGTTGACAGTTTTGGCCGCTGTGCGCGTTTGGTCGTGTTTTGGCACTTCTAACACCCGTCAAACCCACTTTAAGCTCTACAAGGATGTTAAAGTATAGGGAACTTAAAATGTGCTCAAAAATATGTCGGATGTCGGTTCGTTTGGCCATACGATTGCGTTGTTCGGTTAATTACGACGGAAGTCGTAACGGACGCAAAAACGGTCCAAATTGCGCAACGAATGGATTTTTGACAAGCCAAACACTAAAACATAATATTTTAATGCTTACATAAATTTTTGGATATCCGGATGTATTTTGAACGTAAGATATGCGCGAAAATGCAAACTTATGCACTTTTTGACGCTTTTAGTCCCTGAATGACCAAAAAGATTATTTTAGCACACCGAACCCCTCAAAGCCTTTTCCTAAGCTATGTAAAGGATATTTAGGGTGTGTTTAACATATGATCATGTTCCGGAATATTTGTTACAGTTCAAATTGGCATACTTTCGCAGTTTGTCAATTTTAGTCCCTGTAAGCGAATAAACTTGATTTCGGCACCTCAAACCTTCCAAAACTTATTTCTAAGTTATGTAAGGGTTATTTAAGGTATGTTAAGCCTATGTCACTATTCTGGAGTGTTTGTTGCATTAAACTGGTTATATTTACGCACCAGTGCGCGTATAACCTTCCAGAAAGCGATTTAGAGCCCGAAATCGACCAAGAGTTGATATGTACAAATGATACACATGTTTATACAAATCCCAAGTATGAAATACAATATTTCATTGGTTTGGTATTTGTTTGATGGTTGAAGTGACACAGGTGTCATAGTCTCCCCTACTTCAGGAAATTTCGACCGAAATTTATCTTAGAGGAAACTTGTGAGAGTTTGAAACATGAAGATGAAAAGATCGAACAACACTGGTCAGAGTCCTGAACTTCTAGTAACTTTAAATAACATCATGCTTGCAATGTGAGAGGGACACTTATATATAAGTCTATTAAGCGTTATTGGTGCGTCCACCGTACCTCCATTGCATCGTTCACATTTTGTTATTGTTGTCACTATCGGTTCTTACACATAATAATTTTTACTGGGTTTCTATGCACTGAATTTCATAATTATGTACGCGTCCATAGTTACTTAATTCCTTGCATAGTTCACACAGTGTATTTTATAATGTATAGGGGAAACCAAATGAACAAACCGGTGATGAGTGTGACTAGACCATACTGGGGTCCTTTTTAATTGAGTCAATAAATGATCTCTAAACCGCCAAGGAGTCTTTTCAGCTTATATCATCACATGTCATTCTTAACCAAATTCTGAATCAATCTTTTAACTAGACCACTCGAAGAGTCTCTTTGAATCATGGAATGGTACTATATAATCCAAGGGTCTTAACTATTGTCACACCCCGACCGCGTATAACATGCAACCGCGGCGGAAACGTCGGGGAGTGTTGGGACATAATTAATTGTTTCACAACTATGGCATACAAAGTTATATTTTATTTATTAAACACGAGTGTTACATTGTTTCAAAACAGGAAATAAAGTGTTCAGAACATATTCAAACTAAGTCTATCTTCGTTTTATGTCTCTAAGGCAAAGGTCCGCCCTAGTATCACAATCATCATCCTAAGCGACAGCTCCTGAAAACACATGTGAAAGTAGGTACGTCAGCATAAAAATGCCTGTGAGATACATAGGTTTTGTGAAAATGGGATTCATGACTTGAGGTTAAAGAAAACGTTTAATACCAGTCAGCCATGAACCTTGTAAATTGTTTTGTTTTTGTAAATCATATGAAAAACGATAAGATCAGATGATATGTATAATTAATTGTAAGGTTAAATGAATAACCTAGTAAAAATGAGTTTGTATAAGATAAGTTGTTTGTGAGAATAATGTCTTGTGAAGAATATGTTATTTGTGTAAAACGTAATATGTCTAAACTGAAATGATTTAGATAACGCTAAGATATGTAATATTATACAAACACTTATATATAGGAAGTACCAGCGGCGTATCCACCATGTTTGTATCATATTACACATGCCTCGTTACTCAAATCATTTACCCAAACCAACCACCAATGTAAATTGTTCATGTATAAATCAATTGTCAAGTGTTATTTGTGTAAACCATATCAAAGTGTCCATGTCTAATGTAAACCACCAAATGTGTATATCAATGTCAAATTGTTTAGAGTGAATTGCAAGTTTTGTCCTTTATCTTTAGGCCATTTTGCAAGTTTTGTCCTTTATGTTTAAATTTGATGAGTTTTGTCCTTTATGTTTAAAAATCAAGCACGTTTTACCCTTTGGCCCTTAAAAATCAAGCACGTTTTGTCCTTTATGTTTAAAAATCAAGCACGTTTTGTCCTTTATGTTTAAAAAATCAAGCACGTTTTGTCCTTAAAAATCAAGCACGTTTTGCCCCAAAGGGTAAAACGTGCTTGATTTTCAAACATAAAGGACAAACTCGTCAAATTTAAACATAAAGGACAAAACTTGCAAAATGGCCTAAAGATAAAGGACAAAACTTGCAATTCACTCAATTGTTTATGTTTAATGTAAATCATTGTAATGTGTATCCAAAATATCATGTATGGCATGTGAAAATATATCAATTGGGCCATAGGTAAAAATGCACAAAAACAGGGTATTGAATTAAACATAGTTTAAGTCAAAGTTATGTTTTGTGGAACAATTACATGCTATACTGATACAAACATTTATGCGGTATTGTGAAAATGCATACATTCAAGCCTTTGTGACTGTAGTGATAGACCTTTAAACAAATTAAAGGTCTATATGTGTTATTGTTTATCGTATTCGGTCATTCCTTCCAATCCAAACAAACCCGAGATTTCAGGAATGGGAGTTGTCAAGTCCTATGGTACCATTACCTACTAACGGGCGGCATGATCGGTGTTAATGAATGTACATTGTATAATTTGAACAAACCAAATGTCATACTAAAATGTGAGCATGTGATGAATAAATGTACTAAGTACGCACACAATGGGCATACATAGCATAAAATGTAGTGTAAAATGTTGTACTAAGTACGCACACAATGGGCATACATAGCATAAAAGTCATGTAAATCAATGTGCTAGCATGCTCAGTCAACATACATAGCAGAAAATGTAATGTAAAACAATGTGCTTAATATGCCAAGTAAACATATGTAGCAAAATAATGTAATGTAAATCAATGTGCTAACATGCCAAGTTAACATACATAGCAAAACAATGTAACGAAATCATGTACTATCAGTGTACTAAAGAACATAGCAAGTATATAATGTGAAAACAGGAAAGCATGAAAGTAACAAGTAGGCACATGTGTTTCACCCCAAAATAGTTTAGAAAACAGTAAAAGATGGGGTTCAATGTACTCACCTGAGATTGCTTTGAAGTTCTTGTATAATAACGAAATAATGCTAGAGATCACGGATATCAAACGACACCTAATATAGGTAACTATGTTAATATACCGGACCTAAATCGGAGGATCGGATAGTATGCGGGTTCGTAAACCAAACGAGTATGGAGACTCGTGTAATATGGTTTAACAAAGCCTACATACTAAAATGAAACCTAACCTATGTGCTTACGACCCATTACGACCCATTAACGCATCGTTCGCGTAGAACGCATTTGGAACGCCTAACATCGTGACCATAAGGTATAACCTCGGAAGGTTATTCCCTATACAACTATGGTCACCTAATGTGTTTGGTCGGATCCTATTGATCGACCAAATGGGTCGGGTGCGAAAGTATAAGCGATTGTTTAGATCGCTTACCTTACGACCCTATATAAGCACTATACTAAAAGTGACGAGCTAAGCATGTTAAAACTTGCTTAACTAAGTTTAGAAAACAGGTTTGGTATCAAAACAAATGGTTTTGATACCCACGAGTAGTTTGGTTACAAAATACGCAAGAATGCGCGTTTTGGCCAATACTACGACTCGTCACTAAGCCTAGATAACGTGGTAATCAGTAGGTATAGTCACTACGGACTATAACCATCGTGATCACGCTCACGTTATGAAGTTCCAACGAACTTCGTGTTGACCATAAGCTGGTCAACGCAGAAAGTCAAACAAAGTTTGAATTTAGCACTAGAAAGCGATTAAAAGAACGAAAGAACACTTACGAAGGGTCCCCGAAAGCTAAACTTGATCCAGGAGCTCAGGTATGAAGCAATGGCATCAACTTAGAGCTCTTTGATCAGTTTTGTGGGTTTTACACCAAATGGGGGGGGGGTATTTATAGGAAAAGCAAAAACGTTAGGATCGTTTCTTGAATTTCATGCCATGATCTCATTCGTACACTTGTCAAGATGTTGTGGTATCAAATTATGACCCTAGCTCCAGAGATTGTGAAGGGGCATTTCCCTTTGGAGTGATTGAAAGGCCAAAAACAGCAAAAAAACGAGTTTCTGCATCTGCAGGTCTGACGCGGCCCGCGTAAGATTTAGACATGGTCTTACGCGCCCCGCCTGAAGGTTCTGATCAAAAACCAAGTTTCAGAAATGATAGTTTAGGTCCCTGTTATGGTTTATGGCCATTTCCGACACATTCAAGGCCCGTTAAGCCATCTTTAAGGCCCTAAAATGATGCCTAAACATTGAGGACATGAAACATGCTCAAAAATATGTCGGGTGTTGGTTCGTTTGGCCGTACGATCGCGATGTTGGGTTAATTACGACGGAATGCGCATAAGCGCGAAAAACGATCCAAATTGCGCGACGAATGGATTTTTCTCATGCCAAACACTAAGGCATAATATTATAATGCTTAGATAAATTTTTGGATGTCCGAATGTATTCAGAACGTAAGTTATGCACGAAAGTGCAAACTTGTGCACTTTTTGACACTTTTAGTCCCTGAATGACCCAAAAGTTTATTTTAGCACACCGAACCTCTCAAAGCCTATTTCTAAGCTATGTAAAGGATATTTAAGGTGTGTTTAACTTATGGTCATATTCCGAAATGTTTGTTACAGTTCAAATTGGCATACTTTCGCAGTTTGTCAAATTTAGTCCCTGTAAGCGAATTAACTTGTTTTTGCCATACCAAGGCCTTCAAAACTTATTTCTAAGTTATGTAAAGGTTATTTAAGGTATGTTAAGTATATGTTGATGTTCCGGAGTATTTGTCGCATTAAACTGAGTACGTTTACGCACCAGTTTGCGTATAATTCTCTAGAAAGCGATGTAGAGTTTGAAATTGAACAAAAGTCAAAACATGAAAAATGTAAAGCACAACCAAACAAACATTGGGATCAAATAACATTGTTTTATTGATAATTGAATTGTTCATAATGATTTCGAGCACAAATGTTACAGTCTCCCCTACTTGTGGAAATTTCGTCCCGAAATTTGTTTAGAGGAAACTCGTGGAAAAAGATGCGGATATTTTGCCTTCATTTGATCTTCGCGTTCCCAAGTAAACTCGGGTCCACGCTTAGATTCCCAGCGAACCTTGACCAAAGGAATGCGCTTGCGTTTAAGCCACTTGACTTCACGTTCCATGATTTCCACTAGTTTTTCAACAAATTTCAGTGTTTTATCAACACGAATTTCATCAAGTGGTATGTGGAGGTTCTCATCAGCTAAACACCTCTTGAGATTGGACACGTGAAAGGTTGGATGAACATTTCCAAGTTCAGGAGGTAACTCAAGTTTGTAGGCTACCTTACCGATTCTTTCGACGATCTTGAAGGGTCCAACGTATCTAGGTGCAAGTTTTCCTTTCTTTCCGAATCTGATCACACCTTTCCAAGGTGAGACCTTAAGTAATACACGATCACCGACTTGAAAATCCAAGGGCTTGCGTTTTAGGTCCGCGTAACTCTTTTGACGGCTTCTAGCTGTCTGAAGGTTATCACGAACTTTCTTAACCTTATCTGTTGTCTCTAAAATGAGGGCAGGTCCAGTAAGCTGAGCCTCGCCGATCTCATTCCAGCAGACTGGTGAACGACATTTTCGACCATAGAGAGCCTCGAAAGGAGCCATGTTGATGCTGGAGTGATAACTGTTGTTGTAGGAGAATTCAATCAATGGAAGATGTGAATCCCAACTACCACCAAAATCGATCACACAAGCTCTAAGCATATCCTCTAGTGTCTGGATTGTTCTTTCAGACTGACCATCCGTTTGTGGATGATAAGCTGTGCTCAGATTAAGTTGGGACCCCATAGCAGATTGCATGGTTCTCCAAAAATGAGAAGTGAAACGAGCATCTCTGTCAGAAATGATGTTCAAAGGAACACCATGTCGAGCTACAATTTCATCCACGTAGATTTGAGCAAGTTTGTCAGCAGAAAAATCCTCACGGATTGGCAAGAAATGCGCTGACTTGGTAAGATGATCAACAACTACCCAGATGGCATCGTGACCTTTCTTTGTGCGCGGAAGTTTAGTAATGAGATCCATAGTAATGTTTTCCCATTTCCAAACTGGGATCTCTGGTTGCTCCAATAAACCGGAAGGAAGCTGATGTTCAGCCTTAACCTTAAGACAAGTAAGGCATTTCGATACATGTAAGGCAATGTCTTTCTTCATACCAGGCCACCAATACTGAATATGAAGATCCTTATACATCTTATCTGAGCCAGGATGAATAGAATAACGAGACTTATGGGCTTCATCCATAACCAGGGTACGAAGATTATCTTGGCTCGGGACCCACAAACGGTCCATGAAGTAATACGATCCATTGTCCTTCAGTTCAAGAGCAGGTGTTATGTGATAAGGAAATTCCTTATCCATCAAACCTTGCGAAACACAAGATTGTTGAGCCTGCGAAATACGTGCTTGGATATCGGATTGAGCTTGAATAACAGATTGGACACGAACACAATGAAGCTTAGTACGTTCCTTGCGACTCAAAGCATCGGCCACGACATTCGCCTTACCAGGATGGTAGCTAATTTCGCAGTCATAGTCGTTTAGAAGCTCCACCCAACGTCGTTGCCTCATGTTGAGTTCTTTCTGATTGAAGATATGCTGAAGACTTTTGTGGTCTGTGAAAACCACACATTTTGTACCGTACAAGTAGTGTCTCCAAATCTTAAGAGCGAAGACAACTGCACCCAACTCAAGATCATGAGTGGTGTAGTTTTTCTCATGTATCTTCAACTGCCTCAATGCGTATGCTATGACTTTGTTTCTTTGCATCAGGACGCAGCCAAGACCCAATTTAGATGCATCGCAATAAACGACGAAATCATCATTGCCCTCGAGCAAGGTTAGAACAGGCGCGTCGCAAAGTTTTTGTTTCAAAGTCAGAAACACTTCCTCTTGCATGAATCCCCAATCAAAGGGCTTGTTCTTCTGAGTTAGAGAAGTTAGAGGAACTGCAATCTTCGAGAAATTTTCTATGAAGCGGCGATAATAACCCGCTAGACCAAGAAAAGAACGAACTTCAGTAGGAGTAGTAGGCGTATCCCAATCCTTTATCGCACTGATCTTGGAGGGATCTACATGAATACCTTGTTCGTTGACAATATGTCCTAAGAATTGAACTTCTTTAAGCCAGAATTCACACTTGGAGAATTTGGCGAAAAGTTGCTCTTTCTTTAGGAGTTCCAAAGTAAGACGAAGATGTTGCTCATGATCAGCTCGCGTCTTAGAATAAATCAAGATGTCATCAATGAAAACGATGATGAACTTATCTAAATAAGGCTTGCAGACCCTATTCATCAAGTCCATGAAAACAGCAGGAGCATTAGTCAAACCGAATGGCATGACTGTGAACTCATAATGTCCATAACGAGTGCGGAATGCTGTCTTTGGAATATCTTCTTCATGCACACGGAGTTGATGATATCCAGATCGCAGATCAATCTTTGAAAAATAAGAAGCGCCTTGCAATTGATCAAAGAGATCATCGATGCGAGGTAGGGGATATCGATTTTTGATGGTAAGCTTGTTGAGCTCACGATAATCGATACACATCCTGAAAGATCCATCCTTCTTTTTGACAAAAAGAACGGGAGCACCCCAAGGTGAAAAGCTAGGATGGATAAAGCCTTTGTCAGAGAGCTCCTGCAGTTGCTTAGATAACTCTTGCATCTCAGACGGTGCAAGACGATATGGAGCTCTGGCAATGGGATTTGCACCATGTACGAGATCAATACGGAACTCGACTTGGCGTGATGGGGGTAGACCAGGTAAATCTTCAGGGAATACCTCAGAATAATCCCGAACAACAGGAATATCTTGAATAGATTTACCTTTGCCCTTATCTGCTATGACATGTGCCAAAAATGCCACGTAGTTCTTCCGTAGATACTTCCGAGCTTTAAAACAAGACATGAGTTTGAGACCACCAGCAGGTTTCTCACCACGAACCTGTAGGATCTCACTTGACAAAAGCGGCATACGAATGATCTTCTCAAAACAAACTATCTCTGCGTGATGCTTGGCTAACCAATCCATGCCCATAATAACGTCGAAGCTTCCAAGTTGCATAGGCGTGAGGTCAATGGGTAAAAGATGGTTGTTAAGGTTCAACTGGCAGTTGCGGAGAACAGAATCGAGAACAATGGGTTCACCGCTCGCCACTTCTGTGACACCTGTGTCACCACCACCATCAAACAAATACCAAGCCAATGAAATATTGTATTTCATACTTGGGATCTGTATAAATATGTGTATCTTTTGCGCGTATCAATTCTTGTTCGATTTCGGGCTTTAAATCGCTTTCTTGAAGGTTACACGCGATCTGGTGCGTAAATATAACCAGTTTAATGCAACAAACACTCCGGAACAGTGAAATAGGCTTAACATACCTTAAATAACCATTACATAACTTAGAAATAAGTTTTGGATGGTTTGGTAAGCCGAAATCAAGCTTATTCGCTTACAGGGACTAAATTCGACAAACCGCGAAAGTATATCAATTTGTACTGTAACAGACCTTCCGGAACTTGATCATAAGTTAAGTATGCCCTAAATATTCTTTACATAGCTTAGAAATAGGCTTTGAGGTGTTTGGTGCGCAAAAATAAACTTTATGCTCATTCAGGGACTAAAAGCGTCAAAAAGTGCATAAGTTTGCATTTTCGCGCATATTTTACGTTCTGAATACTTCCGGACTTCCAAAAATTTATGTAAGCATTAAAATATTTTATTTTAGTGTTTGGTATGATAAATTCCATTCGTCGCTTAATTTGGATCGTTTTTGCGTTCGTTACGACTCCCGTCGTAATTAAGCGAATAACGCAACCGTACGACCAAACGAACCGACATCCGTGATGTCTTTGAGCATATTTTAAGTTCCCTATACTTTAATATCATTTAAGAGCCTTGAAATGAGGTTAAAGGGGTTTAAAAGTGCCAAAAAAAATCAAGTTTTACAAGTGTAGGGACCATTTTTGAAATTTCTGGCAGATTCAATGAACCTAGTCCATTTTGAAGTGTTAATGGTTTTCACCCATGGTTTTGCAAAACCATAGGATGGCATTCAATGAACATAGTCCACATTAGGGGCTCCCATGGTTTTTGAAAACCATATGCCCACATGTAAGGTCTAGATCAAATCACGTTTTTCGATGAACGATCTTAACGGTTCAAGGAAATCTATAAATACCCCTCACCCATTTCATTCTTCCTCACATTTGAATCTTATTCTACACTCTCTAAGTGGAAGTATATGCTTCCTACCTGAGAGTGAATCGGGTTCGAATCTTGCGGGGACCTTCTGTAAGTATTTTTTTCGCGTTTTTCATTCGTTTTAGCGTTAAAGTCAAACTGCGTTTGACTTTCTGCATTAACCAGTTTATGGTCAATGCGAAGTTCGTTTGAACTTCATAACGTGAGCGTAATCACGATGGTTATATTCCCTAGTAACTATACCTACTGATTACCACGTTATCTAGGCTCAGTGACGAGTCGTAGTTTCGGCCAAAATGCGTTTTCTCGCGTATTTTGTAACCAAACTACTCTAGGGTATTAAAACCGTTTGTTTTAATACCAAACTTGTTTTCTAACTTTACTAAACATGTTCTAGCATGTTTAGCTCGTCGCTTTTAGATTTGTGCTTGTTTAGGGTCGTAAAGGTAAGCGATCTAATCAATCGTTTATGCTTACGAACCCGACCCATTGGTCGATCTTTAGGATCCGACCAAACACATTAGGTGACCATAGTTGTATAGGGAATAACCTTCCGAGGTTATACCTTATGGTCACGACGTTTAGTTAGTTATATGATAGGTAGTTTATATGCCTTAGGTAAATTACCAAAATGCCCTTTTTACGTATAAATTCATTTTAAGTCTATGTAAAAAAAAAATTTTGACATCTAAACTGATTTAACAACAATATTAAACATGTTAAGGCATATCTTGCTTGTCATAGGACTAGTTAGGCATTCCAAACGCGTTTTACGCAAACGACGCGTTAAAGTGGCGTAAGCTACCTAAACGGGTCGTAATGGGTCAAAAGCATTTAGGATAGGTTTCGTTTTAGTACGTAGGCTTTGTTAAACCATATTACATAAGTTTCCATACTTATTTGGTTTACGAACCCTTGTACTACCCGATCCTCCGATAGGTCCGTTTATTAATGTAGATACCTATATAGGTGCCGTTTGATTCCGTGATCTTCTAGCTTTGCTTGGTGGTTATCCTAAGACTTCTAAGCACCCTCAAGTGAGTACATAGTCCCCTCTTTTACTGTTTTTCAAACGTTTTGGGGTGAAACACATGTGCCTACTTGTTACTTTCATGATTTCATGCTTTTATATCATATACTTGCTATATTCACTAGTACATTATTAGTACATGATTTCATTATGTTTTTACTGTGTATGTCCATTGTGTGCATACTTAGTACATCGTTTTACATGACATTTTCATGCTATGTATGTTTACCATACTTAGTACATCGTTTTACATGACATTTTCATGCTATGTATGTTCATCATACTTAGTACATTTTACATCACATGCTATGTATGCCCGTTGTGTGCATACTTAGTACATCGTTTTACAAGACATCTTATACTTGGTATCATGCTATGTATGTCCATCCGTCGCATACTTAGTACATTGTTTGTGCATTCTTACCTATGGTTTGGTTGTTACATATTTCACTTGCCATACATGACATTTTGTTTACACATTACTTGATTGACTTTTGACAATGGTTTAGACATGGGCAATTTACATTGGTGGTTTATGTGGGTAAGTGATTTTAGTAACGAGACGTGTGTAATGTGATACAAGCATGATGGATACGCCGCTGGTACTTCCTATATATAAGTGCTTGTATTATATTACATAGCGTAGCGTTATTTAAATCATTCATTTGGATTTATACATTTTTACACAAATAACATATTTTTCACAAGACATTGTTTTACAAAACAGTTTGTTTTATACAAACTCATTTTTACTTGGTTATTCATTTAACCTTACATCATTCTTTTTAACTATACATATCTATCGTCGATTTTCAAACGTTTTATAAAAGCAAACACTTAAACTGGATTCATGACAAGTTTTTGTTAAACATTTTCTTAAACCTAGGTCATGAATCCTATTTTTCATAAAACCTATGTACTCGCCGGCATTTTTATGCTGATGTATTTTCACATGTGTTTCAGGTACGATAGTTGATGATATTTGATGATGATATTGATGCATGCTCACATAGGATTGGACGAGACCTTAGTGACATTAAAAGATGCAAGACTAGTTAATTTTTGTTATGTTTCTTTATTGTTAAGACATTGTAACTCATTTAATTCAATAAAACGAAATTTGTTTAATCCATGGTTGTGAAACAATGATTATGTTACAACACTCCCCGACGTTTCCGCCACGTTTTGTTGTTTTACGTGGTCGGGGTGTGACAGAAAAGTTGGTATCAGAGCCAATGGTTATAGGGAATTAGGTTATTGGTAATGCTTTGACCTAGACTATAACCTTCCTAGGACCCTAACGCGAGTTTACTTGTGTTTAGTCATAAAACAATACCGTCACTTATCCTTAGGTGACAACCACAACAAGAACATAAATTTAATCTGCCTTGAAAACTAATCATCTGTTCTAGGATGATTTATTATAAGGTTTTGAACCCTTCCAGTTTGACTCATATTTGGCTTAGTGCCTTTTGAGTTTTCAAACTCGTCAAGGTTTGGGTCTAAATAATGTGAACACGTGCAAACTGGAAGAGTGGGTGCCTGTACCCTGGGTCTTCTGTCTAAGGCTAGAGTGTTCGTACAAATCCGCAGTATCGGACCAGTCACTCTTACCTGGGAACTCTTGGGGTGAGTGTCCACTTATAGGCGAGCATGTCTTCGCGATACATTATATTGACCCGCTTACTTTGATTAGTCACTATCTCATTTGTTTGCCTTTGGTAACAAACAAATGGTCATAATCTTCATGCGTTGTCATTCTCTTTTGACTATCTTTTGCTTGTTTCCTCCTATGCCTTCCATTGTGTTCAAGATGCCTCTTCATCGCAACAATACTCAAATGTCTAAACCTGGTGCTGCAATTACCCAGCGAATAGGCGTCGTACTCCAGAGGACCGTTGATTTAGCTATCACCATGACTCGCCTCAGGGATGAAGCTGTATAAGGGAACTGCTCCTTGGTGCAACCAATGCCACCGTCATCATCCGAATCAAATACCTTGTTTTAAGTGTACCAACAGTGGACGATGGGGACATTTGGTTAACATGTGCCGCTTTGCAATCCAAAGCAAAGCTGTTACAATCCTGCTGCTGCTTAACCTTCAATTCCTGCTTCATATGTCGCCTTGGCATATCTAGCGCCTCAACCTCATGAACTTTCTACCTTGTGTATCGACGTAAGCACGCCTAGTGCAGGGTGTCGGAACACCTCTCGTTACACAAACTCCAAAATCCATATAGGATCTTTCTATCCTCATAATTAGATCCTTGTGGGTGAGTAACATTCATCGGAGTCCTTAATTGAATTCTCTGTATGATTCAATACGTACATTACAATTCAATAAGGACAAAGCCGAATTCCTATTAAGATTTCTCTATCTTCATAGATAGATTCTTGAAAATGATTAAAGTGCGAAATGAAATCCACGGATTGGATTCCTGGTGTACTTTAAGTATCCGCGTCCAAAGATAACAAATTAATAACTGAGTTAAGCAACTATGTGATTATGTGCTTATGTGTTCCCTTTTATGCTTTTGGTGTAATCCAAGTTTTTGTTATCCAAATCCTCGTAGAATCGTCCATATCATTCGTATAAGGGATTCATAGTAGGATATCCAAAGGTACTATATTAAATCCTCAATGGGCTTTTACGTAATAGTAAAGACCCTTGGATTATGTTGTACTATACCATAATTAGACCCCTTGAGTGGTCTAGTTAAACAGATTGATCCAAAAATCTAGTTTGGAATATCATGTGATGATATAGCTGAAAGGACTCCTTGGTGGCCTAGTTAAAAAGATCATCTGTCGATCTAATTAAAAGGACCCTATGGTAGTCTAGTCACCCTCATCACAAGTTTGATATTCTTCCCCAA
The DNA here is from genome assembly GCF_002127325.2 of Helianthus annuus. Taxonomy (NCBI): domain Eukaryota; kingdom Viridiplantae; phylum Streptophyta; class Magnoliopsida; order Asterales; family Asteraceae; genus Helianthus; species Helianthus annuus. The sequence continues at coordinate 11,140,943 of NC_035445.2, forward strand.
AACATTACAAAACAAACTGTGCGGACTGTGCAAGGAATTACGTAATTATGGATGCATACATAATTATGGAATTTAGTGCACAGAAACCACAACAAGTTTTGTCGTGTATCTAGAGTTAACCCTGTTCATTTTCGTATCTGAAGAAATTGTGGAAAATGACTCATTCCGTTCATTTTCGTATATGAAGAAATTGTGGAAAATGACTCATTCCGTGCATTTTCGTTTCTAAAGGATACCCATTAAGGAAAAGGACTCATTCCGTGCATTTTCATTTCTAAAGGACACCCATTAAGGAAAATGACTCATTCTGTGCATTTTCGTTTCTAAAGGATACCCATTAAGGAAAATGACTCATTCCGTATATTTTCGTTTCTGAAGGATACCCATTAAGGAAAATGACTCATTCTGTGCATTTTTCGTTTCTGAAAATTTTCCCTCGAAGGGAAATGAATATCCCTGATTTTTCCTTCATTTCCATTTCTGAAGAGTCTCCGTTAAGGAAATGGCAGGATATTGCCTTGCATATCTTTGGTGGCTATTTGACACAAGGTTACAGATAGACTCCTACGAATAAATTTCGGGATGAAATTTCCTAAAGTAGGGGAGACTGTGACACCTGTGTCACCACCACCATCAAACAAATACCAAGCCAATGAAATATTGTATTTCATACTTGGGATCTGTATAAATATGTGTATCTTTTGCACGTATCAATTCTTGTTCGATTTCGGGCTTTAAATCGCTTTCTGGAAGGTTATACGCGATCTGATGCGTAAATATAACCAGTTTAATGCAACAAACACTCCGGAATAGTGAAATAGGCTTAACATACCTTAAATAACCATTACATAACTTAGAAATAAGTTTTGGATGGTTTGGTATGCCGAAATCAAGCTTATTCGCTTAAAGGGACTAAATTCGACAAACTGCGAAAGTATGTCAATTTGTACTGTAACAGACCTTCCGGAACTTGAGCATAAGTTAAGTATGCCCTAAATATTCTTTACATAGCTTAGAAATAGGCTTTGAGGTGTTTGGTGCGCAAAAATAAACTTTATGCTCATTCAGGGACTAAAAGCGTCAAAAAGTGCATAAGTTTGCATTTTCGCGCATATTTTACGTTCTGAATACTTCCGGACATCCAAAAATTTATGTAAGCATTAAAATATTTTATTTTAGTGTTTGGTATGATAAATTTCATTCGTCGCTTAATTTGGATCGTTTTTGCGTTCATTACGACTCCCGTCGTAATTAAGCGAATAACGCAACCGTACAACCAAACGAACCGACATCCGTGATGTCTTTGAGCATATTTTAAGTTCCCTATACTTTAATATCATTTTAGAGCCTTGAAATGAGGTTAAAGGGGTTTAAAAGTGCCAAAAAAATCAAGTTTTACAAGTGTAGGGACCATTTTTGAAATTTCTGGCAGATTCAATGAACCTAGTCCATTTTGAAGTGTTAATGGTTTTCACCCATGGTTTTGCAAAACCATGGGATGGTATTCAATGAACATAGTCTACATTAGGGGCTCCCATGGTTTTTGAAAACCATGTGCCCACATGTAAGGTCTAGATCAAATCACGTTTTTCGACGAACGATCTTAACGGTTCAAGGAAATCTATAAATACCCCTCACCCATTTCATTCTTCCTCACATTTGAATCTGATTCTACACTCTCTAAGTGGAAGTATATGTTTCCTACCTGAGAGTGAATCGGGTTCGAATCTTGCGGGGACCTTCTGTAAGTATTTTTTTCGCGTTTTTCATTCGTTTTAGCGTTAAAGTCAAACTGCGTTTGACTTTCTGCATTAACCAGTTTATGGTCAATGCGAAGTTCGTTTGAACTTCATAACATGAGCATAATCACGATGGTTATAGTCCCTAGTAACTATACCTACCGATTACCACGTTATCTAGGCTCAGTGACGAGTCGTAGTTTCGGCCAAAATGCGTTTTCTCGCGTATTTTGTAACCAAACTACTCTAGGGTATTAAAACCGTTTGTTTTAATACCAAACTTGTTTTCTAACTTTACTAAACATGTTCTAGCATGTTTAGCTTGTCGCTTTTAGATTTGTGCTTGTTTAGGGTCGTAAAGGTAAGCGATCTAATCAATCGTTTATGCTTACGAACCCGACCCATTGGTCGATCTTTAGGATCCGACCAAACACATTAGGTGACCATAGTTGTATAGGGAATAACCTTCCGAGGTTATACCTTATGGTCACGACGTTTAGTTAGTTATATGATAGGTAGTTTATATGCCTTAGGTAAATTACCAAAATGCCCTTTTTACGCATAAATTCATTTTAAGTCTATGTAACGAAATTTTTGATATCTAAACTGATTTAACAACAATATTAAACATGTTAAGGCATATCTTGCTTGTCATAGGACTAGTTAGGCATTCCAAACGCGTTTTACGCAAACGACGCGTTAAAGTGGCGTAAGCTACCTAAACGGGTTGTAATGGGTCAAAAGCGCTTAGGATAGGTTTCGTTTTAGTACGTAGGCTTTGTTAAACCATATTACATAAGTTCCCATACTTATTTGGTTTACGAACCCTTGTACTACCCGATCCTCCGATAGGTCCGTTTATTAATGTAGATACCTATATAGGTGCCGTTTGATTCCGTGATCTTCTAGCTTTGCTTGGTGGTTATCCTAAGACTTCTAAGCACCCTCAAGTGAGTACATAGTCCCCTCTTTTACTGTTTTTCAAACGTTTTGGGGTGAAACACATGTGCCTACTTGTCACTTTCATGATTTCATGCTTTTATATCATATACTTGCTATATTCACTAGTACATTATTAGTACATGATTTCATTATGTTTTTGCTATGTATGTCCATTGTGTGCATACTTAGTACATCGTTTTACATGACATTTTCATGCTATGTATGTTTACCATACTTAGTACATCGTTTTACATGACATTTTCATGCTATGTATGTTCATCATACTTAGTACATTTTACATCACATGCTATGTATGCCCGTTGTGTGCATACTTAGTACATCGTTTTACAAGACATCTTATACTTGGTATCATGCTATGTATGTCCATCCGTCGCATACTTAGTACATTGTTTGTGCATTCTTACCTATGGTTTGGTTGTTACATATTTCACTTGCCATACATGACATTTTGTTTACACATTACTTGATTGACTTTTGACAATGGTTTAGACATGGGCAATTTACATTGGTGGTTTATGTGGGTAAGTGATTTGAGTAACGAGACGTGTGTAATGTGATACAAGCATGGTGGATACGCCGCTGGTACTTCCTATATATAAGTGCTTGTATTATATTACATGGCGTAGCGTTATTTAAATCATTCATTTGGATTTATACATTTTTACACAAATAACATATTTTTCACAAGACATTGTTTTACAAAACAGTTTGTTTTATACAAACTCATTTTTACTTGGTTATTCATTTAACCTTTCATCATTCTTTTTAACTATACATATCTATCATCGATTTTCAAACGTTTTATAAAAGCAAACACTTAAACTGGATTCATGACAAGTTTTTGTTAAACATTTTCTTAAACCTAGGTCATGAATCCTATTTTTCATAAAACCTATGTACTCGCCGACATTTTTATGATGATGTATTTTCACATGTGTTTCAGGTACGATAGTTGATGATATTTGATGATGATATTGATGCATGCTCACGTAGGATTGGACGAGACCTTAGTGACATTAAAAGATGCAAGACTAGTTAATTTTTGTTATGTTTCTTTATTGTTAAGACATTGTAACTCATTTAATTCAATAAAACGAAATTTGTTTAATCCATGGTTGTGAAACAATGATTATGTTACAACACTCCCCGACGTTTCCGCCACGTTTTGTTGTTTTACGTGGTCGGGGTGTGACAACTTCTACTGTCAATGGTTTACCTAGTTTCGTTCTAGACACGCGAAGTAATGGTTCAAAAGATAACGACACAAAACTCTTATCGGCACCCGAATCAAAAAGAACAAATGCTGGCTGATTATTAATAAAGAACGTACCGTTCACCACATTATCATCTGCTTGTGCCTCTTGTGCGCTCATGTTGAAGACTCGACCTCGAGCCTGAGCCTGATTCTGATTGGCATTCTGATTCTGGTTGGCTAGCCTTGGGCACCGATTTCTGTAGTGGGTCAGATCCCCACAATTGTAGCACGAACCCGGAGGAAAATGAGGTCGTGCAGCTTGACCTTGTTGCTGAACAAGAGGCTGAGCTTGGTTCTGATTAGCAGGAATGCGGCAGGTGGCAGTAAGATGACCATTTCTTCCACAGTTGGTGCATTGACGACACTGAACCTGTGGTGGGTGATGGCTGTTACACCTGTTGCACAAAGGTGCATTGCCAAGATAAGGCTTCTTGGCTGGAGGCTGTGCGGGTTGGTTGGGAGCTGCCTGGTTAACCTGGGCAATGACAGCAAAGTTTTGGGAAGCCTTACGCTTCCTTGACCCCCTAGTAGAACCAGAATCCTTTCCCTTCTTGTTTTGACCTTTCTTGCTATCCTCGTTGTCAGACGCCTGCTTCTTTCCCTTGTCACCCTTCTTGTGCAGCTTTCCCTTTCGAATCTGTGACTCAGTCAGTGTCGCTGATAACTCGATTGCCTGACGGAGTGTGGTAGGGTTGCTACCGGTAATAATGTCTTGTACCGAGTCAGGTAGGCTATCGGTGTACCTTTCGATGGCCTTGTCGAGTGGGGCAACGATTGTCGGGCAAAGCAGACTCAACTCCTCAAACCTATCAGTATATGCCCAGTGCTCGCCACTGTATTGTTTTAAGTCATCAAACTCCTTCTCCAAAGCTCGCTGCTCATGACGAGGACAGAACTCCCTCATCATCAGTGCCCTAAGTTCAGCCCATGTCTGAGCTAGAGCAACTTCTGCACCGCGATCCCTCATAACCCCGTTCCACCACGTAAGAGCCCTCTTCTAAAACACACTTGAAGAAAACTCGACCTTGCGATTGTCAGGACACTGCACGTGACGGAAAGTATTCTCAATGCTCTCGAACCATTGAAGAAGCCCAGTTGCTCCCTCAGAACCACTAAACTTGAGTGGTTTAGCCGAGTTAAAATTCCTTGAAATTGCATGGAGCATTGTTGTTGTTGTTGGCTTGGTTCCATTGAGCAAAGAGGTTTGGAAGTGCAGCAGCCATTTGCTGTGCAATAATTTCTGCCAGTTCGGCAATTGCTACCTGATTGTCGCATCGAGGAGGCATTCTAGAAGAGGAAAACATGAAAGGAAACGAGTGAGATGATTGGATGAAGAGAATGAGATGCAACAAAATCAACAAAAGCAAAGATGGTGGTTATGCATCGCTAAGCAAACAAGCGACACGAAATGTCTAGTCAAAGTAAATGGGTCAAAAGTAATGTATCGCGAAGACATGTTCGCCTATAAGTGAACACTCACCCCAAGAGTTCCCAGGTAAGAGTGACTGGTCCGATTATGTGGATTTGTACGAACACTCTAGCCTTAGACAGAAAACCCGGGGTACAGGCATTCACTCTTCCAGTTTGCACGTGTTCACACTATTAAAACCCAAAACTTTGACGAGATTTTGAAAAATTCAAAAGGGGTTCAAAACCATATAACAGAGGGTTCAAAACCTAGTAATCAATCATCCTAGAACAGATGATTAATTTTCAAAGCGGATTCGGAATCGATGTTCTCGTTGTGGTTATCACCTAAGGATAGGTAAAGTGCATGTTTTAAAATCTAAACACAAGATAACTTGTGTTAGGGTCCTAGAAAGTTATAGTCTAGGTCAAAGCATTACTAATAACCTAATTCCCAATAACCATTGGCTCTGATACCAACTCTTCTGTCACACCCCGACCGTGTATAACATGCAACCGCGGCGGAAATGTCGGGGAGTGTTGGGACAAAATTAATTGTTTCACAACTATGGCATACAAAGTTATATTTTATTTATTAAACACGAGTGTTACATTGTTTCAAAACAGGAAATAAAGTGTTCAAAACATATTCAAACTAAGTCTATCTTCGTTTTATGTCTCTAAGGCACAGGTCCGCCCTAGTATCACAATCATCATCCTAAGCGACAACTCCTAAAAACACATGTGAAAGTAGGTACGTCAGCATAAAAATGCCTGTGAGATACATAGGTTTTGTGAAAATGGGATTCATGACTTGAGTTTAAAGAAAACGTTTAATAACAGTCAGCCATGAACCTTGTAAATTGTTTTGTTTTTGTAAACCATATGGAAAACGATAAGATCAGATGATATGTATAATTAATTGTAAGGTTAAATGAATAACCTATTAAAAATGAGTTTGTATAAGATAAGTTGTTTGTAAGAATAATGTCTTGTGAAGAATATGTTATTTGTGTAAAACGTAATATGTCTAAACTGAAATGATTTAGATAACGCTACGATATGTAATATTATACAAACACTTATATATAGGAAGTACCAGCGGCGTATCCACCATGTTTGTATCATATTACACATGCCTCGTTACTCAAATCATTTACCCAAACCAACCACCAATGTAAATTGTTCATGTATAAATCAATTGTCAAGTGTTATTTGTGTAAACCATATCAAAGTGTCCATGTCTAATGTAAACCACCAAATGTGTATATCAATGTCAAATTGTTTATGTTTAATTTAAATCATTGTAATGTGTATCCAAAGTATCATGTATGGCATGTGAAAATATATCAATTGGGCCATAGGTAAAAATGCACAAAAACAGGGTATTGAATTAAATGTAGTTTAAGTCAAAGTTATGTTTTGTGGAACAATTGCATGCTATACTGATACAAACATTTATGCGGTATTGTGAAAATGCATACATTCAAGCCTTTGTGACTGTAGTGATAGACCTTTAAACAAATTAAAGGTCTATATGTGTTATTGTTTATCGTATTCGGTCATTCCTTCCAATCCAAACAAACCCGAGATTTCAGGAATGGGAGTTGTCAAGTCCTATGGTACCATTACCTACTAACGGGCGGCATGATCGGTGTTAATGAATGTACATTGTATAATTTGAACAAACCAAATGTCATACCAAAATGTGAGCATGTGATGAATAAATATACTAAGTACGCACACAATGGGCATACATAGCATAAAATGTAGTGTAAAATGTTGTACTAAGTACGCACACAATGGGCATACATACCATAAAAGTCATGTAAATCAATGTGCTAGCATGCTCAGTCAACATACATAGTAGAAAATGTAATGTAAAACAATGTGCTTAATATGCCAAGTAAACATATGTAGCAAAATAATGTAATGTAAATCAATGTGCTAGCATGCCAAGTTAACATACATAGCAAAACAATGTAACGAAATCATGTACTATCAGTGTACTAAAGAACATAGCAAGTATATGATGTGAAAACAGGAAAGCATGAAAGTAACAAGTAGGCACATGTGTTTCACCCCAAAACAGTTTAGAAAACAGTAAATGATGAGGTTCAATGTACTCACCTGAGATTGCTTTGAAGTTCTTGTATAATAACGAAATAATGCTAGAGATCACGGATATCAAAAGGCACCTAATATAGGTAACTATGTTAATATACCGGACCTAAATCAGAGGATCGGATAGTATTCGGGTTCGTAAACCAAACGAGTATGGAGACTCGTGTAATATGGTTTAACAAAGCCTACATACTAAAATGAAACCTAACCTAAGTGCTTACGACCCATTACGACCCGTTTAGGTAGCTTATGCTACCTTAACGCGTCGTTCGCGTAGAACGCGTTTGGAACGCCTAACATCGTGACCATAAGGTATAACCTCGGAAGGTTATTCCCTATACAACTATGGTCACCTAATGTGTTTGGTCGGATCCTAATGATCGACCAAATGGTTCGGGTGCGAAAGTATAAGCGATTGTTTAGATCGCTTACCTTACGATCCTATATAAGCACTATACTAAAAGTGACGAGCGAAGCATGTTAAAACATGCTTAACTAAGTTTAGAAAACAGGTTTGGTATCAAAACAAACGGTTTTGATACCCACGAGTAGTTTGGTTACAAAATACGCAAGAATGCGCATTTTGGCCGAAACTACGACTCGTCACTGAGCCTAGATAACGTGGTAATCAGTAGGTATAGTCACTACGGACTATAACCATCGTGATCACGCTCACGTTATGAAGTTCCAACGAACTTCATGTTGACCATAAGCTGGTCAACGCAGAAAGTCAAACAAAGTTTGACTTTAGCACTAGAAAGCGATTAAAAGAACGAAAGAACACTTACGAAGGGTCCCCGAAAGCTAAACTTGATCCAGGAGCTCAGGTATGAAGCAATGGCATCAACTTAGAGCTCTTTGATTAGTTTTGTGGGTTTTACACCAAATGGGGGGGGGGGTATTTATAGTAAAAGCAAAACCGTTAGGATCGTTTCTTGAATTTCGTGCCATGATCTTATTCGTACACTTGTCAAGATGTTGTGGTATCAAATTATGACCCTAACTCCAGAGATTGTGAAGGGGCATTGCCCTTTGGAGTGATTGAAAGGCCAAAAACAGCAAAAAAACGAGTTTCTGCATCTGCAGGTCTGAAGCGGCCCGCGTAAGATTTAGACATGGTCTTACGCGCCTCGCCTGAAGGTTCTGATCAAAAACCAAGTTTCAGAAACGACAGTTTAGGTCCCTGTTATGGTTTAAGGCCATTTCCGACACATTCAAGGCCCGTTAAGCCATCTTTAAGGCCCTAAAATGATGCCTAAACATTGAGGACATGAAAAATGCTCAAAAATATGTCGGGTGTTGGTTCGTTTGGCTGTACGATCGCGATGTTCGGTTAATTACGACGGAATGCGCATAAGCGCGAAAAACGATCCAAATTGCGCGACGAATGGATTTTTCTCATGCCAAACACTAAGGCATAATATTATAATGCTTACATAAATTTTTGGATGTCCGAATGTATTCAGAACGTAAGTTATGCGCGAAAGTGCAAACTTGTTCACTTTTTGACACTTTTAGTCCCTGAATGACCCAAAAGTTTATTTTAGCACACCGAACCTCTCAAAGCCTATTTCTAAGCTATGCAAAGGATATTTAAGGTGTGTTTAACTTATGATCATATTCCGAAATGTTTGTTACAGTTCAAATTGGCATACTTTCGCGGTTTGTCAAGTTTAGTCCCTGTAAGCGAATTAACTTGTTTTTGCCATACCAAGGCCTTCAAAACTTATTTCTAAGTTATGTAAAGGTTTTTTAAGGTATGTTAAGTATATGTTGATGTTCCAGAGTATTTGTCGCATTAAACTGAGTACGTTTATGCACCAGTTTGCGTATTATTCTCCAGAAAGCGATGTAGAGTTTGAAATTGAACAAAAGTCAAAACATGAAAAATGTAAAGCACAACCAAACAAACATTGGGATCAAATAACATTGTTTTATTGATAATTGAGTTGTTCATAATGATTTCGAGCACAAATGTTACAACTATCATGTAGAAGCCCGATAAGGATTTAAGGTAGTACCTTTTTGAATATCCTACTACGAATCCCTCATATGAAGATATGAAAGGTTCTGCGAGGATTTGGATAACGAATATCCAGAGTATACAAAAACACAAAATGCATAAAAGAAAACACAAATGCATAAACACATAATCACATAATTGTTTATCTTGATTTTAAATTCTTTATCATTTTGTTAATTGCGCACAAGTATTTAAAGCACACTAGGAATCCACTTCGTGGATTTCATTTGGTACTTTAAACATTATCAAGAATCTAACTATGAAGATAGAAAGATCTTAAAGAGAAAATTCGATTTCGATTGTAAGGAACCGAAATGTTCGAATTAAGGTACACAAGGAAATCCAATTAAGAACTCTGATTTGAATGATAATCATCCACAAGGGTCTAATTGTGAAGATAAAAAGATCCCATATGGATTTTAGAAGTTAAAGATGTTTTGAAACCTTGCACTGGATGTGCTTAAGTCAAAACATGAGGTAAAAATGCTTATGAAGTTGAGATGCTAGATATGCCAAGGCGACATATTAAGCGGAATTTGAAGGTTAAGCCAATGCATGGAAAAATGGTTTTAAAATTATGCATGGTGTTCTTAAAAAAATATGTTCAATGTTTTTTTTTTTTTGAAACCTTATGTATAATACTTTTGAAATCATAAAGTAGGTGTATTAGGTAGGTATATTTATAAAAATGTTTTAAAATCATGCAAAATGAATTTTGAAATTATGTATAAGGTTTTTGAAAACATGAATGATGCTTTTGAAATCATGCACTTGATATAAGTAATTATACTGTATTAATATTGTTTTCAAACTATATGAAACATTTGAAATCATGAAGATTGTTTTTGAAAATATAGGCAATGTTTTTGAAATCATGCATTTGATATGTTAAGTAATTATACTATATTAAAAATGTTTTCGAACTATATATAAAAATGTTTTTGAAATCATGAAGGTTGTTTTGAAAACTTATGTTATGCATGTTAAAAAAAATCAGAACGTAATGGGTATGAGATTTGAAAATACCCTTAGTTATCTAACCAAGGATTCAAAGGCACAGATGTGCAAAAAGCACGATTACTCACAATTTCGCTTTATTTCTTGTACTTCGTCTCCTAGAATGAAACGAGTACTTAAAATTTTCAAGGAAATCATGAGCGATCACTTGAAAGGGAGAATCACAAGAGTAGTTTGTAAAGAACATAGTTCCTTTATGTAGGTATCATAGGGAAATGCCATACACACATGTAACTACATTTGTACATCAGAATTGTGAACAATAATTTTTTTTTATTTATGAACAAGACAGATTGTTTCACAATACAAGAAAACAAAAGGAACAAAGGCATAAGACAGCAACATCTTTTGCTCAGCCAAATGCTCATCCAAGGGTTGGATTTTCATTGACAATCTTCGGGCATTTATTCCTGAAATGGCTCGTTTCGCCACAATTGTAGCAAGTACCAGACGGAAAACGAGCTTGAGTAGGGTTGACTTGGAGTTGGGTAGCAGCAAAGTTTATAGCAGCTTTGTTTTGGATAGCAAAGCGGCATATGTTAATCAAATGTCCCCACCGACCACAGTAGGTACATTTGGAGCAGGGTATGAGGTTTAAATGATGACGATTTCATCGTTTGCCCCATGGGGCAGCTCCTAAGTACGGTTTCCTAGCTGGTGGCGTCGCTACCTGGTTAGGTCCCGCTTGATTAGGTGTAACTGCTGCGGGTTTCTTCGAAGCCTTACGCTTCCTTGATTTTGGTGCAGGCCTGACTTCTGCTTCCTTCGGTGACTCTTGAGTGGCTCCATTTTTGAGACGAGACATGGCAATGCCTAGATCCACTGACTTCAGAATCACTTCGCCTATTTGCGGGGCAAATTTGGCTGTTTGCTCGGACATTTGACCGTTGTTGAGATGAAGAGACATTCTAGAAGAAAATAAAAGACATAGGAAGCAACAAATGAAATGTTATCGGATAAATAAAACAGAAAGCCAATGCATACGAATTGCAATCATTTGTTTGTTACCTAAGTCAAACAAATGAGACGGTGACAAATCAAAGCAAGCGGGTCATAATAATGTATCGCTGAAGACATGCTTGCCTATAAGTGAACACTCACCCCAAGAGTTCCCAGGTACAAGTGACTGGTCCGATACTGCGGATTTGTACGAACACTCTAGCCTTAGATAGAAAACTCAGAGTACAGGCGTTCAACCTTCCAGTTTGCACGTGTTCACATTATAAGACCCAAACTTTGACGAGATTTGAAGACTTAGAGGGTTAAAAAACCATATAATCAATCATCCTAAAACAGATGATTGCTTTTCAAAGCGGTTTTGAAATTTATGTTCTTGTTGTGGTTGTCGCCTAAGGATAGGTGACGGTATTGTTTTATGACTAAACGCAAGTAAACTCGCGTTAGGGTCCTAGGAAGGTTATAGACTAGGTCAAAGCATTACTAATAACCTAATTCCCTATAACCATGAGCTCTGATACCAACTTTTCTGTCACACCCCGACCACGTAAAACAACAAATCGTGGCTGAAACGTCGGGGAGTGTTGTAACAGAATCATTGTTTCATAACACATGGAAATTTGAAATTTTGTTTTATTGATTAACTGAGTTACAATGTCTAAACAAACAAAGAAGTATAACATAATTAACTAGTCTTGCATCTTTTATTGTCACTAAGGCCCAAGTCCGCCTATGTGTATCTTGATCAATCCTATGCATCATCTCCTGAAACACATGTGAAAATAGGTACGTCAGCATAAAAATGTCGGCGAGTACATAGGTTTTATTGATTTAGGATTCATGACTTATAAGTTTATAAAAAGTTGTTTAACAAAAAGTTAGTCATGATCCTTGTAAAATGTTTTGTTTTATAAATCATTTGAAAAGCGATGATGGATATGTATATTTAAAAGAATATTGTAAGGTTAAATGAATAATCAAGTAAAATGAGTTTGTATAAAACAAACTGTTTTGTAAAACAATGTGTTGTGAAAAATATGTTATTTGTGTAAAATGTATAAGTCCAAATTGAATGAATTAAATAACGCTACGACATGTAATACATTACAAGCGCTTATATGTAGGAAGTACCAGTGGCGTATCCACCATGCTTGTATCATACTACACACGTCTTGTTACTTAAGTCATTTAAACAAACCACCAATGTATATTGTTCATGTTTAAACCAAATGTCAAATGTTCTTGTATAAACCAATGTCAAATGTTTAAAAGTCCAAAATGTAGTCATGTAGTCATGTATGTGTAACAAATGTTATGTATGGTAAGCAAAGTGTAATTACTTTAAACCAAATGTAAAAATGTACAAAACAAAGTATTTTGTATATATCAAAAAGTTATGTTTTGCAAAGTAAATGCATGTTATACTGATACAAAGATTTATGTGGTAAGTTAAACGCATACATTCAAGCCTTGAGACAGACGGATAGCCCTAAGTCAAGGTTATCAAAAGAAATGTTTTCGGATTCAGTCATTCCTTTCACCCAAACAAACCTAGGATGTCAGGAACAGGATTTGTCAAGTCCTATGGTACCATTACTTACTACCGAGCGGCGTAGCTAATGTTAATGAATGTATATAAGTCCCGTTTTTACAAACCAAATGTCATACCAAATGTAAACATGTTTTATGAAAATAATGTACCTAGTATGCTTAAGTGAACATACAAGGTAGAGATGTAAATAATGTGTCCATATGTTACTAGAACATATGCAACAGAGATGCAATGTAAAACAATGTGCTAGCATGCCAAGTAAACATACATAGCAAATGAAATGAATGTAAAACAATGTACTAATATGCACACAATGGGCATACATAGCAAAAACACAATGAAATCATGTACTAATAGTGTACTAATGAACATAGCAAGTGTATGATATGAAAACATGGAAAACACGAAAGTAACAAGTAGGCACATGTGTTTCACCCCAAAATGTTTGAAAAACAGTAAAAGAGGGGACTATATACTCACTTGAGGGTGCTTAGGAGTCTTGAACAACAACCAAGCAAAGCTAGAGGGATCACGGAATCAAACGACACCCTATATATATAACTACATAAATTACCGGACCTAAATCGGGAGATTGGATAGTATGAGGTTTCGAAAACCAAATGAGTATTGGAACTCATATGATATGGTTTAACGAAGCCCATATACTAAAATGAGACCTAACCTAAGTGCTCACGACCCATTACGACCCGTTTAGGTAGCTTATGCTACTTTAACGCGTCGTTCGCGTAAAACGCGTTCAGACCGCCTAACTAGTCCTATGACAAGTAGAATATGCCTCAACATGTCTAATATAGTTGCCTAATCAGTTTAGATGTCAAAATTTAGGTTACATATGCTTAAAATGAATTTATGCATAAAAAGGGTATTTTGGTAATTTACCTAAGGCATATAAATTACCTATCATACAACTATTTAAACGAAGTGACCATAAGGTATAGCCTCGGAAGGCTATTCCCTATACAACTATGGTCACCTAATGTGTTTGGTCAGATCCTAATGATCGACGAAATGGGTCGGGTTGGAAAGTATAAGCGATTGATTAGATCGCTTACCTCTACGACCCTAAACAAGCACAAATCTAAAAGTGACGAGCTAAACATGCTAGAACATGTTTAGTTAAGTTAGAAAACAGGTTTGGTATCAAAAAAAGGGTCTGGATACCCACAAGTAGTTTGGTTACAAAATACGCAAGAATACGCATTTTGGCCGAAACTACAACTCGTCACTGAGCCTAGATAGCGTGGTAATCAGTAGGTATAGTTACTAGGGACTATAACCATCGTGATTACGCTCACGTTATGAAGTTCAACCGAACTTCGCGTTGACCATAAACTGGTTAAAGCAGAAAGTCAAATGCAGTTTAACTTTAACGATAAAAACAAATGAAAAGCACGAAAGAATACTTATAGAAGGTCCCCGCAAGATTTGATCTGATTCACTCTCAGGTAGGAAGCATATACTTCCACTTAGAGAGCTTGAATCAGATCAAATGTGAGGAATGAATGAAATGGTTTGGGTTTATATAGGCATGGCACAACCATTAGGATCGTTTCTTGCAAAAGGGGGCACGATCTAAGCCGTACACTTGCCATATTCTGATTGGGCACCTTGATGGGCACACAAACCATCCCATAGAAACCCAAAAACCATGTGCACAAGTGGGTAATAGCTGGAACAAGTAGGAATGCATTTTCTGCTGTCTGGCACTGGCTTACGGACCATATGGAGTGTGGCTTACGGTCCGTATGCTATTTGCAGATCAGCAACTTTCAACAGTTGACTGTTTTGGCCCCTGTGCGCGTATGGTCGTGTTTTAGCACTTCTAACACCCGTTAAACCCATTTTTATGCTCTACAAGGATGTTAAAGTACAGGGAACTTAAAATGTGCTCAAAAATATGTGGGATGTCTGTTCGTTTGGCCGTACAATTGCGTTGTTCGGTTAATTACGACGGAAGTCGTAACGGACGCAAAAACGGTCCAAATTGCGCGACGAATGGATTTTTGACAAGCCAAACACTAAAACATAATATTTTATTGCTTACATAAATTTTTGGATGTCCAGATGTATTCTGAACGTAAGATATGCGCGAAAATGTAAACTTTTCGACGCTTTTAGTCCCTGAATAACCAAAAAGATTATTTTAGCACACCGAACCCCTCAAAGCCTATTCCTAAGCTATGTAAAGGATATTTAGGGTGTGTTTAACTTATTATCATGTTCTTGAATGTTTGTTACAGTTCAAATTGGCATACTTTTGCAGTTTGTCAATTTTAGTCCCTGTAAGCGAATAAACTTGATTTCGGCACCCCAAACCTTCCAAAACTTATTTCTAAGTTATGTAAGGGTTATTTAAGGTATGTTAACCCTATGTCACTATTTCGGAGTGTTTGTTGCATTAAACTGGTTATATTTAGTTATTTACGCATCAGTGCGCGTATAACCTTCCAGAAAGCGATTTAGAGCCCGAAATCGAACAAGAGTTGATATGTACAAATGATACACATGTTTATACAAATCCCAAGTATGAAATACAATATTTCATTGGTTTGGTATTTGTTTGATGGTTGAAGTGACACAGGTGTCACATTCTGGGAGTGTTTACAAGGAAAAGGCGAGTTTAGAAGTGAGGTAGTGTGCCTTTATATGGATTTCAAGTGAAAATTAGGGTTTCTGGAAGTTCGAACGGATGGACTCCATCCGCACGGATGCACTCCATTCGTACGGATGGACTTAGTCCATTCATACGGGTGGACTTGTTATCCTATATTTTATTTTCCAACTTGGTTATTTTACGTGTTTTAATCGATTTTTCGAGTATCGAACTTCAATGTGTAATGAAGAATCAAGAATCATGAATAATATAGTTTTCAAAACGTGAATTATGAATAAAAATTTGCACATAAATCTAACATGAATAACATGAATATGATTAAATTAATTGCATTTTCATTATGATCAACTGTCTCGGGTTACAACTTGAAACGAAATAGAATACAACAAGAATACAAGTGTCTAAAAATAGAAAGTACAACAAGTCTTGCTAAAATAGGATAGCACAAAAATGCGAAGCGTTACAGTCTCCCCTACTTTAGGAGATTTCGTCCTTGAAATCTAAGAGGAATGCTGAACAAAAAGTTATGGATACTTGGTCTTCATCTCGCTCTCGAGTTCCCAAGTGAATTCAGCACCATGCTTTCCTTCCCATCTAACTTTGACTATGGGAATTTTGTTGCGCCTTAGTTGTTTGGTTCCTCGATCCATGATTTCGACCGGTTTTTCCACAAAATGAAGAGTCTCATTGATTTGCAAGTCGTCAATAGGTACTTGAAGTCCTTCTTCAGCTAAGCACTTCTTGAGATTTGAGACATGGAACATCGAATGAACGTTGCTGAGTTCTTGAGGTAAATCGAGTCGATATGCCACCTTACCAATCCTCTCGAGTATCTTGAAATGACCAACAAAGCCAGGGGCAAGTTTTCCCTTTTTTACCAAAATGGATTACTCCTTTCCAAGGAGATACTTTGAGTAACACATAATCACCAACGTTGAATTCCAAAGGTTTGCTTCTCTTATCGGCGTAGCTCTTTTGTCTGCTTCTAGCCTTGAGGAGGTTGTCGCGGATTTGAAGAATCTTATCCGTTGTTTCTTGGATAAGCTCCAGGCCAGTAAGTTAAGTATCACCAATCTCATGCCAACAAATAGGAGATCGGCACTTGCGACCATACAATGCCTCAAAGGAGCCATTTGAATACTGGATTGGTAGTTGTTGTTGTACGAGAACTCGATCAAAGGTAAATGTACAACCCAATTACCACCAAAGTCGATGACACAGGAGCGAAGCATGTCCTCTGGGGTTTGGATAGTACGTTCAGTCTGTCCATCCATTTGAGGATGAAAGGTCGTACTAAGATTCAAGTGAGTACCCATAGCGGTTTGGAATGTTTACCAAAGACGTGAAGTGAAACGACCATGGCGGTCAAAGATGATGTCAATGGGTATACCATGACGACATATGATTTCATCTGTGTAGGCTCGAGCTAGTTTCTCAACTTTGAAATCCTCACGAATGGCGAGGAAGTGAGCGGATTTGGTCAAATGGTCAATAATCATCCAAATGTTGTCATGACCAGTGGTGTGCGAGGAAGTTTGGTTATGAAGTCCATAGCTATACTATCCCATTTCCAAACAGGGATTTATGGTTGTTTGAGTAAGCCAGAAGGACGCTTATGCTCAACTTTGACTTTCGAGCAAGTGAGGCATTTAGAAACATAAGTGGCAATGTCCTTCTTCATACCGGTCCACCAATAGGACTTACAAAGGTCATGGTACATCTTATCAGCACCAGGATGAATAGTATCGGGACTTGTGTGCCTCGTTCATTATGAGCTCACGAAGATTTTCACGATTTGGCACCCAAATACAATCAGGGTAGTATTGGAGTCCATCTGATTTTGTCACAAGTTGGTCTTTAGAAGCACCACGTATCTCTATGAACAAACTTCCTTAATTAGCTGACGAATACTGAGCTTCACGAATGTAAGTATGAAGATCGATAACGATTTGAGAACAACGAATGCTACTAACATGAGATTTACGACTGAGTGCGTCGGCCACGACATTAGCCTTGCCAGGATGGTAGCGAATTTCGCAGTCGTAGTCGTTAAGTAATTCCACCCAACGACGTTGACGCATGTTTAGCTCTTTTTGGTTGAAGATATGTTGTAGGCTCTTACGGTCGGTGAAAACCACACACTTGGTACCATATAGGTAGTGTCGCCAAATCTTTAACGCAAAAACAACTGCGCCAAGCTCGAGATCATGGGTAGTGTAGTTTTTCTCATGTATTTTCAGCTGTCTAGAAGCATATGTGATGACCTTGTCTCGTTGCATGAGAACACAACCAAGACCACGGTTCGATGCATCGCAATATACCATGAAATCATCGTTTCCATCAGGAAGTGCAAGAACAGGAGCACAATAAAGCAAGTCCTTAAGAGTTTGAAAGATTCCTCTTGTTCAAGACCCCAAACAAAAGGTTTATCTTTTTGAGTCAACAACGTGAGGGGAACAATGATTTTCAAAAAGTTCGAGATGAATCGATGGTAGTAACCCGCCAATCCTAGGAAAGAACGACTCTCAGACGGGGATTTAGGTGCGATCCAATTCTTCACTGCTTCGGTTTTGGAAGGGTCAACATGAATTCCATTTTCACTCACAACGTATCCAAGGAATTAAACTTCTTTGATCCAAAACTCACACTTAGACAATTACGAGTACAGACATTCGCCACGTAAGAGTTCAAGAATGAGACGTAAATGATGTTCCTGATCAGCTTGAGTTTTCGAATAAATGAGGATATCGTCGATGAAGACGATTACAAAACGATCCAAATAAGGTTTACATACATGATTCATCAAGTTCATGAAAACGACAGGTCCATTGGTCAAGCCAAAAAGCATAACCACGAACTCGTAGTGACCATAGCGAGTGCGAAAAGCGGTTGTGGGAATGTCCTCTTCACAAACACGAAGTTGGTGATAGCCAGATCGAAGATCAATCTTAGAAAAGCAAGTTGCACCTTGAAGTTGATAAAAAAGATCATCGATGCAAGGGAGAGGATAACGATTTTTTACAGTGAGTTTGTTAAGCACACGATAATAGATACACATGCGAAACGAACCATCCTTCTTTCTAACGAACAAGACAAGAGCGCCCCAAGGTGAAGTACTTGGGAGTATGAAGCCTTTATCGAGGAGCTCTTGAAGTTGACTAGACAACTCTTGCATCTCAGAGGGTGCAAGACAATAAGGAGCTTTAGCAACACGAGTTGAACCAGGGATGAGATGAATACGAAAATCGACAGATCGAGACGGAGGAGGACCAGGCAGATCTTCAGGAAAGACATCAGGAAAATCACGCACAACTGGAACATCACTTATGCTCTTTCCCTTGCCCTTTTCTTCCACGACGTGGGCTAAAAAGGCAAAGTATTGCTTATGTAAGTATTTGTTCGCTTGTGTGCATGACATAAGCTTCAGTCCTCTAGAAGGTCGGTCTCCATAAACGTGTAGGGTGTCGCCAAAAGGAAGAGGTAGCCGAACGTATTTTTCGTGACACACGGTTTCAACAGGGTTCTTACGAAGCCAATCCATGCCTACTATTATATCGAAGCTAACCAATTGCATGGGTATAAGGTCCATAGAGAAAACGTGGTCATTAAGAGTGAGAAAACAATCAAGAAGAACAGAATCGACTGAGATAGACTTGCCATTGGCAACTTCGACTATGAATGACTTAGGTAGCTTAGAGCATGTACAACTTAACAAAGATTCAAATTCAACGGACACAAAGCTTTTTTCTGCACCAGTATCAAATAGTATCAAAGCATAAATATTATTAACGAGAAACGTACCATTAACGACTTCATTGTCGTTTCGAGCCTGATTAGCGTTGATGTTGAAAGCTCGCCCTCGTGGAGCTTGCTGCTGCTATTGCTCTTGGTTCAGTTGAGGATATTGTGGGCGAAGGTGTGTTGTGTCACCACACTTATAACATGCTCGAGTGTTGTTTACTGGTTTAGGGTTTTGGGGAGCTTGCTGAACTTGGTTAATTTGAGGTGTAGGGTAATTGCAACAATAAGGGGTTGTGTGACCAAAACGGTTGCATGTAGTGCAATGGCAACAGGTAGAGTTGGCAGGGTGATGGTAATGGCAAGTATTACACTTAGGATGAACCCCAGTGTATGGCTTCTTGGTGTGTTCTAGTGTAACAAGGTTTGGGGTTGCAAAAGGAATAATCGTATTGTAGCTTGGGTTTTGAAACTTTCGTTTCTGACCCTTGCTACCACTTGATTGTGCGGTGATTTGTTTGGCTGGTTTGGAGGAAGTAGGTGTTGTGACTTACTTATCACGGATTCGGTTGTTGTTCAGGCTGGCTACGAGGCGATAGACTGCCTCGATGTTGTCGAGCTTTACTGCTTCGATGGTGTCAAGCATGGCAGAAAGTAAGCCATGAATGTATTTCCTGATCATGCGATCAGTAGTGGACACCAAGTGTGGTACGATAAAGCTGAGTTACTTGAAACGGGTAGTGTAGGCAAGGTTGTCATCACCAATTTGCTTAAGAGCCCAAAACTCTTCTTCTAGTTTCTGCTACTCGTGAGCAGGGCAGAACTCGTCCATCATTAGTTGTTTGACTTCGGCCCAAGGCAATGCATAAGCTTCCTCATTAGAGTGGTTGTTCCTTTCATTGGTCCACCATTCCAAAGCTCTGGCTTGGAAAACCCCAGTAGCGCTACGAGTTTTGAGATTCTCAGGACACTCGCTGTTGATGAAAGTGACCTCAATGCTATCGAACCACTCGAGCATAGTTGTCACCCCATCATTGCCAGTGAAAGGCTTAGGGTTGCATGCTGAAAAGTGCTTGTAGTTGAAAGATACTGGTTTGGGCTGGTCAACCTGTGACAACTGCCACTTTCCGGCAACATTCATACACTTAAAGTACTCATTTTTAGCTACATTTTTATGCATTTTGAACACCCGAACTACGTATTTCGTAACATACACTTAGAATACTCATGGAATAGTTACCTAGGATGCACATGATTCATTTTTATTGAATACATTTGAAACAGTTTAAACAATGCATCGAAACTACTAGAAAAGAACCTAGTAAACTAGTATTCCGACGAAAACGCAGTATCCGCAGAAACCATCTAAATGATATCTTTAGGACTCAGACGAAAGTCCAACATCTAGTATACATTAAACCCTAACTAGGAATGCAAGGGTTTGGTTTATAACCTTCCTGAAGTCCGATAATACTAAAACTGCCCGAAAAGCACTAAAAGCGCAATATCAACACTTTTCCGCAGAAATTCTGCAGAAATCAGCCTTTTAATCTTTTTGCAACATACAAAAGTGCTGTTTAACATAGAATTCTTATGAGGATACCTTTGGGTATCATCCGAACCAGTAACTACATCAATTCACACAAGTTACACAAGCTTAGCATTCGAATAACGACTAACGGAAACAAAGCGAAACGAATATCCAAACGATATCAAATCTTTTTTTTAGTGACCATCTAACATTATTTGGATCATTTTGGTCTAGTAATGGTCGCTTAACACCTTCTAAACACTTAAACACTTAACCATCTAAGCTTTCCTAAACAACTTTCTAATAAAAACTAACACTTTAACTCATAGAAAAAAAAGTTCACAACATGGAGACACTCCCCCCCCCCCAAACTTGGTTACATGTGGGCCCTACCCCTTGCCCACTTGTTAAAAAAATCTAGATATTTACCTCTTGTAGGAAGTTGGTTACCAAGTGGACAAGTTGGTGCAAGAGGTGAAAGGTACTAACAACTAGTTACCAGATTACTGACCATTTCATTACCATTTTTCATCTTACATTACACATACATAAGAAAACTCTCTCAACTATCATCTTTTAGTCAAGAACAACCCACCAAAAACCTTCATTTTTCTAGCTTTTCTTTGATGATCAAGATGGAGTTTTAATGGAACTTAGGAGGATCTAAAGCAACCACAAGTTGAAGCATTCAAGAGCTTTCAAGCAACAAGATCATCATTTTTCTTTGCTTTTATCATCATTTAGATCATCCCTAGCCACAAGAGCTAGAAGTGAGCCTTCTAAATCTCTTTTTCATGCTTATTTATGTATATATTGTTTAATGAACAAGTTATAACTAAAACAATCGTACAAAATAAGATGAAAATACAAAGGAGCAAACTAAAAATCATGATATAAAAGATTGTTTATGTTATGATTTAAAGCTTATTACTTGCATATTTGATCTAGTTATGATGAATATTATATGAAAAACTTGTTAGATGTTATTTAAAAACATGATCTAACAAGTGTACATGAAAGTGTTAAAAGGGTTATGTTAAACATAATGTTTAATGGATGAACATAATCTTTGATATTATTTAAGTGAATAGAGTTTTTCACTAAAAATAATGTTTTTACAAGATTTATAAAAAGAAACATACAAAATGGGTTTTGTATAAAAGTTTGATAAAACTAGAAGTAAAGTATGATTTTTGAACTAGTAAACGTATGTGAAGATCATACCAAAACCCTATATGATTATGAGTTCATCTTGTTAAGTTTATGTTATAAGTCTCATGTGCTTTTGCTTAGAAAAAAGATGAGTAAATTGTTGGTGATTTTGAAAAGAAAAAGATATGTTTTATTAAACATGGCAAGTTTATATTTCAAAGGAAATATGGCCAATTTTTCTTATAAATCATATGTTACAAAAACTATCATTTTTGGCAAAATCTTTACTAGAATAAAAGATTTGAAAGAATGGTTTCTATAAAAGGCAAAAACTAGATACAAATA
The DNA here is from genome assembly GCF_002127325.2 of Helianthus annuus. NCBI lineage: Eukaryota > Viridiplantae > Streptophyta > Magnoliopsida > Asterales > Asteraceae > Helianthus > Helianthus annuus. The sequence continues at coordinate 11,163,381 of NC_035445.2, forward strand.
TATATTTTTGAGAAATATATATTTAGTGATCTTAACAACTTATGTGCTATGTATTATTTGATTGTATTAGTTATATACATGAAAGTTAGGAACTTGAATACAATGATACAAATAAACACAATGTACATTTCGATTAAAGTGTTATAAGACTACATGTAAACACGCCTTAAAAACAACTTACAGACATTCCGAGCTTTCGGACACACCTTATATAAATGGGCTTATTTAGTAACTTTTATAAAAATGAAAGAATAGATTTTAACAAATGGGCTTATTTTACATATGGGCCTATTTTATATAAATGGGCTTATTTTTAATACAAATGGGCTTATTTTACATATGGGCTTATTTTATATAAATGGGCTTATTTTTAATACAAATGTGCTTATTTTACATATGGGCTTATTTTATACAAATGGGATTATCATCCTAAATGGGCTTAACATAAATACATGGGCCAAGCCCAATATCAAAAACTCATGGGTTAAGCCCAATACCAAACATATGGGCCAAGGCACAATAACATTAAGCCCAATACTATTTAGGCCCAATACTATTTAGGCCCAATAACATTTGGGCGCAATAACATAAATTCTTGGGCTAGGCCCAATAATATTGAGCCCAATAACATGAATACATGGGCTAAGCCCAATGTCAAAACATGTGGGCCAAGGCCCAATAACATTAAGACATGGGCCCAGCCCAATGTCATATAACTGAAGAAAATACAATTATACAATTTATTCATACAAGACTCGATGATACAACTCACAAGATACAAGATTACATATATATATATATATAACAGTTTAACAATTCATACATCTAATACACAGTTCAACGAACAACAAAGACATACAAGTCTGACACATATTTAAAACACAAGACTTGTACTCAAGTCATTTACAAAGACCGAAGTGTCTAACAAATATAAGAACATTTGTAGGTCGCAACATTGTTCAAGATGACCACGCGTAAGATCACGAACACGTACCATTCACGGACGCAATACTGTGAGTTCATGTCCTCTATTCATTTTAAATGTTTTACAACTTTACAACTATCGGGGAAAATACATGTTTATAGTATGATAAGTCATGGAATGAAACACCTTAGATCGTGTGCGATTAGGGTCATACATCTAAGCACCATTAATCCAGTTTGGACCTTGGTACAGAGGGTTAGATCTAATGGGTTTTGGCGAGCCCCACTCTTGGTCTTGATGTGCGTGAAGTGTGTTATATTTTTTATGTATATTTTAAGCCCTTTTTACACTTTTAGCCAAGTTTTAAATTTATAAAACACGATATTTACTAACACTAAACACACATATGGGCAAGTGCAAATTATTGAAAGATAATGAATTAAGTTATTAATGCAAATTATGGTAGGCCCCGCTTTTGGCGGTGACGTTACCCTCGACTAAGTAGTCTGAGTCAGCAGGGATACAGTCCTAAATAGCCGGGTTATAATATTAATAGTAGTTAACTTATGAGGGGGTCAAAGAGTTTGGATCCCCGCCATCCAATACCTATGGGCATTGAAGGAGATCCTACTAAATTTGACCCAGGTCCCTTGCTGGACCTCTAAACGCTGAACAAGGGCAAGACCCTTACCAAACCGTTCCCTTAACCCCCGACCAGGTAGCCAACATACCTCCATATAGACCGTGGAGATATGAATGGTGAAAATCTTTTATTTTATATAGACAGTAAAATAATGCCAAGACACCACAGACAAACGATAAGGAAAGATCACCTTCAACATAAGCAACTAGTTATTAAAGTCATTAATACAAAACCAAATAAAAAGTGCAAAAGATTAAAAATAAAAAGTATTATACTAAACACTTGTCTTCACCAAGTGATGTAAGAAACTTAGGCAAACATGGCCTTGATTGTCAAGAACTCTTACGATCAATCTTGGATCCCGAGACGACTCACACACTCTATGATGGACAATGGATGATGGTGGTGGATGATGGTGTTATGGTGGTGGTGGGTGGTGGATGAAGTGTGAGAGAGGTGGTGTGCCAAGGGATGAGTTGCAATGAAACCAAGCACTCCTATTTATAGGCTGAACAGACGGCTGGGCACGGCCCCGTGTTCGCTGGACACGGCCCCGTGCCTGTCTGACACTCTCTCTCTTCATTAATTGTAATTCGCAATTACAATTAATGCGCCTGCTGTACTTTCGTCACGCCCCCGTGTTCACTGGGCATGGCCCCGTGCTGGGCAATAGAAGCTTCTATAAGTTTATCTTTTCTGCTGCTTCTTGGGCACGGCCCCGTGCTAGCTGAGCACGGGGCGTGTTCAGTCTTCTACCTTCTCTATTTTGCTTGGGAGGATGCTGTTGAGGGGTCGGGCAATCCACTTATGTTCCTTTTCTTGTATTTATGTTAGATTTAGCTGTCTTTTTGCTTCTTTTGTGAATTTGAGCTCATTTAATCCTGAAAATACAAAAGGAAGACAAAAACACTCTTTTTCCAACATTAGTACTTAAAAAGGGTTAGTTTTATGCCTCATTTGATGTAATTTATATGTTGCATTTTACACACATCAAATACCCCCACACTTGAATTTTTGCTTGTCCTCAAGCAAAACTCTTTTAATACGTGGCTTACACTCCCAAATGGAATGGGTAGAAGAGAAGGTTTTGGCTTGTCATAGAGTGTCGAGAATCCAAGATCTTTTTGGTTTTATTTTCATTTATTTACAATCCTATTTGTTATGATTTATTTAGAACGTTTCATAGGATAAATTACTTATTTGGGCATAGCATGCCTTTTTAAAATTCCATTTTAATACAAGTTCACATACCTCACGGGAGAAATCACTCACACTCGGCCGAAGGTGTAATTTTTTTAGTGAATCACTCGAGAGCGGCATGGGACTTATTCCTACCATAAGCTTGCCAAGCAATCAATCCTCCTCCTTTTTAACTTGTTACCTTTGTAAATATCAAGAGGACTTTTTGGGTAAAGGCTTGGGCTAAAGGTGGGTGAATGGGTTAGTGGTTAGTAGAAAAGGGCGAAAAGTGTAAAAAGCGTCGGTTTTCGTAAAACACTTTGTTTTAGTGACTTTTTATTTTGAAGTATTTCTTCAAACAAGCTTTTTTGTTATAAGAGCTTTGTTTGTTTATTTCTAACTTCATCATCAATTTTTTTTAGTCACACGAAAACCGAGCTTGTTACTAAAATAAAGGGTAAAAATAAAAAGGGTTTTTGGTGGGTAAAAAGGTTTTAGGGTAAAGAAATGAAAGGTTTAGGCTCAAAGGGGTTAACTAGGGGGATTTTAGGTAGGTGGTAGAAAAAAAAATGAAAAATAATGGTGTAGAAAGAAAAAGGGTTAGTCCTAATGCCTCCATCATTTACTTACTTGGGTTTAAGTTGGTAAGGACCGGGAATGAATCGTCGTGGCAAGTTCTAGAGTTGTAAGTACCAAGCGGCTATTCACACAAGAAACGAAAAATGAGCATTTAGTCTAAAGATGTATATTTGTATGCTCAATAAAGGCTCAAAACTCACTTTTTGTGAGAATGGGTTTTTCTATGTGATCAAGTATATATAATCGAATTTTAACTAAGCTTGTCGTGCCGTTTCATAATTTTCTTATGTTGGTTCTTTTTATCACGATGCTATCGGTTGTAAATTTGTAAAAATATAACCTTATTAATCTTAGAATTCCTAACTTAAACTTTAGACAAGTAAAAAAATGGAAATTTTTGAAAAAAATTGGGGTGATTAGCGGTTCCAATAGAGTTTTGTGTAAGGCTTGTTATTAGGACTTGCAAAATTTCAAGGTTTTAGCATCCCCCCACACTTAAATTACACATTGTCCTCAATGTGTCCCAAAAATAAATTTTTAGGTTGATTGAATGTGTAACATGGTGTTTAAAAGCAAAAATTAATGTTACTGGCAGTCTGGACACGGCCCCGTGGTGAACTGCCAGTACTGAAAACTTACAGAAGGTGGACACGGGGGCGTATTGGTTAGGCACGGCCCCATGTCTGACAAAAATCTGCAGGAAAGTAACCAAACAGCAGATCTGAGAGGTGAGCACGGGGGCGTGTCAGCTGGACACGTCCCCGTGTGGACAGTCTGTAAGCCTGAAAAATAGGTTCCTTCCTCCGGTTTTTCCATCCTAGCCTTATGAGTGCTAAGGCTTAGCACTCTAAGCCTCGGTTTGTACCTGTTTCATCACTTAATACCACACCAAGCAACACAAACATCCTACATTACCATAGTTAATTGTTCCAAGCATAAAGTAAAAGAAAAATAAAGCGAAAAATAAAAGTAGTCAAGGAAAGTAAATTGTTCAACACTTGGCACGCAGGCCACAAACTGTTCGATAGATAAAGGGACTTAAACCTATGGGCTTGCCATCAACCCGCTCCTGCTCCTTCAACCCCCTAGTCCATGTCCTCATCGCTGTCATCACCTCCATCCCCATGCCCCGCCATATACTCCCGGATGCTGCCGATATCATCTTGTATATCGTTGATGTTTCGTTCGATAGCTCCGACCCGGTGGTATGTATTGTTGGCAAGGTTGTAGGTGTTCCTGGTGCACATGAGGTTTTCCTGCAAAAGATCATGTAAGCTTTGAAAATTAGGAAAACCGCCTCCTTGTGAGGAGGATTGACCCGGATCACCATGGGGTTGGTATTGGTAGTGAGGAGGTGGTGCGTGAAGAACTAGGGCCTCCTGCGGGTTCCATGCATAGCCTTGTGTCCTTTGGAAGCTCACTGACCCGTCTTCCGCCTCATAAAGTAAGTTCATGGCTCGGCAAATGTGATAGTCAACTCGTCCCGACCATGGGCTTCTTTCAAAGGACCTTGGAATTCGCGTGAAGTGCTTGAAGAGGCGGTACACCCACCCTCCAAAGAAGATAGGTGTTGGAGCACGAGCAAGGCGGTTGAGATGCATGTTTCGTAACAGGAGATATGGAACATCGAGAGGCTTTCGATTGTGGATGCAGTGAAGGAAAACCAAATCTTTCAACCCTACAACGCCACTACTGTCGTGACGTTGGTTAAGAGAGTAGGCGAGGAGCCTGTGAATGTAGCGATACAGTGGGTCCCTCAGCTTGGTACTCTTGGTGCTGCTAGGGTTGTAGATTCCTTCACCGATTTGAGCCTATGCGGCTTGACGTTCATTTTCATCTAAATCTCGTAATCCTTCGGTGTTTTCTTCGTTTCCCGATTCCTCTTCCCCGTACAGTCCCGCAATTGCTCCAAGCTGTGCCATAGAGATCGAGTACCTTGTCCCGCCACACCAAAATGCAACCCCTTCATTGTCGAACGGGTCACACCTTGAGGTGAAGGTAAAAGTACTATAGAACTCCATGGTGCATTGATGCACCGACCAAAGCCGAGTGTTCAATGTAACTGCTAGTGGTCCCGTAACGATGTTGTTGAATCGGTCCAGCTGGTTTACCAAGGTTAACAGGTCCGTGCATGCTCGTCTGGGGTACTCTTCGGGTCTTGTTTGAAGTATTTCGTATCTTGCCCTAGCATCAAGCTCACCTGCATTGAACCTTGTGAACTTTGCCATCTGAAAGAATACACCAAAAGTTAGCACGAAACAATGAGATTTTTAAAGAAACTGCAAACAGTGGGCTGGACACGGCCCCGTGTTCAGCGGGCACGACCCCGTGTCCAGACGTCTGTAACCCAAAAACATCATTTTTCGTCCCGGTCCCGAAAATGTGAAAATTTTTGGCAAAGTAGGTGCGGTTTCCCCCGAAAATGAAACCCTAAGTGTCGTTTTTCCCAAAACAACCCGTTTACCCTTCCAATTTCATCTTTTTCGGTTCAAAAAAAGGGGTTTGAGGTTTTAGTGAGAAATCGGACAAATCTATCAACAATACAAGTGTATTTACTTCCCATTATGCTAATCTAAACTAATACTAACAGATTACATAAAAAATTTGAAGTTCGATCCGGATGAACTTGAATAACCCTAGATTTTTCCCCAAATTTTTGACATTTAACTACATGCAAGTAACTAATCTAACTACAAATGATGATAGAATCATACCTTGATGTTGTTAAACCTGGAAGTAACGTCGGAAATCTGCGGAAAATCGCCTTGAACCAGAGCGTTTTCGGCAAAACGGGGCGTGTGGAATGAGGTAACTGTTATGAAAAGGGGGTTTTATCCCGACAGTTGCGTCGACACAGCCCCGTGTCCAGCGGACACGGCCTCGTGCCGAGAAATTTTTTTTTTGTGTGTGTGCTCGTGTGCATGCCCCTTTTTCCGAAAACATGGTTAGAAGACTTACCGGTTTTGATGTATACTCGCTTGTTCGTAACATGTCGGGTATGATGTGGATGCTTTTCATTCGTTAACCATTTGTAGCGAGATCTCCTCTTCTTCATCCTCAATGGATCCTCGGTAGAGTTTTAGCCGTTGGCCATTGACTTTAAATGGTATACCATTCCGAGCTTTAATTTCTACTGCACCGTGAGGAAAAACATGCGTGACAGAAAAAGGTCCTGACCACCTAGATTTTAGTTTACCAGGAAATAATCGAAGTCGCGAATTAAACAACAGAACTTGGTCTCCTACCCGAAATTCATTAGACTTAATATATTTATCGTGTAAATTTTTCATTCTTTCCTTATAAATTTCGGAGTTAGAGTATGCATAATTCCTTAATTCGTCTAATTCATTCAGTTGACAGAATCGATTTTTACCTGCGGTTTCTAAGTCTAAGTTTACGTTTTTTATTGCCCAGTAGGCTCTGTGAGCTATTTCTACCGGCAAGTGACAACTTTTTCCATAGACGAGCTTATATGGGGTTGTGCCTATAGTGGTTTTATAAGCAGTGCGAAAAGCCCATAAAGCATCATCTAATTTATCAGCCCATTCCTTTTTATTTAAACCTACGGTTTTTTCAAGTATTCGTTTTAAACCTCGGTTAGTCACTTCGGCTTGCCCATTTGTTTGAGGGTGATATGCTGTTAAGACCCGGTGATAGACCCCATACCTTGTTAATATTTTTTTCGAGTTGGTGATTGCAAAAATGGGTACCTCTATCACTTATCAAAGCTTTTGGTGTTCCAAAATGAGAGAATAACTTTTTCAGAAATTTTACCACTACTCTTCCATCGTTTGTTGGAAGAGCTTCGGCCTCCGCCCATTTAGACAAGTAATCGACTGCCACAAGTATATATTTGTTTCCTTTTGACGGTGGAAGTGTCCCATATAATCGAGTCCCCACACATCAAAAATTTCACAAACGAGAATGTCATTTTGAGGCATTTTGTTTTTGGAAGAAATATTACCTGATCTTTGGCAAGCATCACATGTCTTTACAAGATTTTGTGCATCTTTGTAAATGGTTGGCAAATAAAATCCTGAATCAAATACCTTTCGTGCGGTAGTAGCGGCACCATGATGCCCTCCGTATGGACCTTCATGACAATGACGGAGAATTCTTCGTGCTTCATTACCATGGACACACCTTCGGATGAGTTGGTCGGCACACATTTTGAAAAGATAAGGGTCTTCCCAAAAGTAATGCTTTACATCAGCAAAGAATTTCTTTCTTTGGTGATGCGGCCATCCTTTGGTGACTATACCGCTAGCTAAATAATTAGCATAGTCGGCATACCATGGTTCTTGTTTACTCTCCATCATTTCCAAGGATTCTGTGGGAAATTTTTCGTTGATCTGCTCGTCCCTGGTTGCCTCCAAAGCTGGGTCTTCTAGGCGTGAAAGATGATCTGCAGCAGTGTTTTCTGCTCCTCTTTTGTCTTTAATTTCAATGTCGAACTCTTGGAGGAGTAGAATCCATCTGATCAAACGGGGTTTCGCGTCTTGTTTCTTGAAGAGGTATCGGATAGCTGCATGATCTGTATAGACTACAGTTTTAGAAAGAACAAGGTAAGAACGGAATTTATCAAAAGCAAATACCACAGCTAGTAACTCTTTTTCTGTAGTTGTGTAATTTTCTTGTGCATCGTTAAGCGTTTTACTAGCATAATAAATTGGGTGGAAATGCTTTTCTTTTCTTTGTCCCAAGACTGCTCCAACAGCAAAGTCACTTGCATCACACATGATTTCGAAAGGAAATTTCCAATCAGGCGCTATCATGATAGGTGCATTGACTAGCATTTCCTTGAGGGTTAGAAATGCTTGATTGCATTCCTTGTCAAAGATGAAAGGTGCATCTTTTTCAAGTAATTTTGTTAGAGGTCTTGAAATTTTTGAAAAGTCCTTGATAAACCTTCTATAAAATCCGGCGTGCCCTAAGAAACTTCTGATTGCTCTAACGGAGGATGGTGGAGGCAATCGAGAAATAGTTTCTATTTTTGCTCGATCAACTTCCATACCTTCGCTTGAGATTTTATGACCGAGTACTATTCCCTCTGTTACCATGAAATGGCATTTTTCTCAGTTAAGGGCGAGGTTGGTTTCCTCACATCGGGATAGCATTCGTTCAAGGTTATCAAGACATTGGTCATATGAGTCTCCAAAGATAGAAAAGTCGTCCATGAAGACTTCCATTGTCTTTTCTATCATATCATGGAAAATGGCTACCATACAACGCTGGAATGTTGCAGGTGCATTACATAGACCGAATGGCATGCGTCGATAGGCGAAAGTTCCGTAGGGGCATGTGAAAGTCGTCTTTTCTTGGTCTTCAGGTGCTATTGGGATTTGAAAGTAACCTGAAAAACCATCCAAGAAACAATAAAATTTATGACCGGATAGTCGTTCTAACATTTGATCAATGAAGGGCAAAGGAAAGTGGTCTTTTCTTGTTGCCTCATTTAATCGTCTATAGTCTATACAAACTCTCCATCCTGTGACGGTTCTTGTCGGTATTAATTCATTTTTCTCATTAGTTATTACCGCCATACCTCCTTTCTTTGGGACTACTTGGATGGGACTTACCCATG